>NC_091158.1:41741438-41795689 GCF_040958095.1 Procambarus clarkii
TCTCTCTCTCTCTCTCTCTCTCTCTCTCTCTCTCTCCCTCCCTCCCTCCCTCCCTCCCCCCCCCCTCTCTCTCTCTCTCTCTCTCTCTCTCTCTCTCTCTCTCTCTCTCTCTCTCTCTCTCTCTCTCTCTCTCTCTCTCTCTCTCTCTCTCTCTCTCTCTCTCTCTCTCTCTCTCTCTCTCTCTCTCTCTCTCTCTCTCTCTCTCTCTCTCTCTCTCTCTCTCCCTCCCTCCCTCCCTCCCTCTCTCTCTCTCTCTCTCTCTCTCTCTCTCTCTCTCTCTCTCTCTCTCTCTCTCTCTCTCCTCTCTCTCTCTCTCTCTCTCTCTCTCTCTCTCTCTCTCTCTCTCTCTCTCTCTCTCTCTCTCTCTCTCTCTCTCTCTCTCTCTCTCTCTCTCTCTCTCTCCCTCCCTCCCTCCCTCCCTCCCTCTCCCTCCCTCCCTCTCTCTCTCTCTCTCTCTCTCTCTCTCTCTCTCTCTCTCTCTCTCTCTCTCTCTCTCCCTCCTCCCTCCCTCCCTCCCTCCCTCCCTCCCTCTCTCTCTCTCTCTCTCTCTCTCTCTCTCTCTCTCTCTCTCTCTCTCTCTCTCTCTCTCTCTCTCTCTCTCTCTCTCTCTCTCTCTCTCTCTCTCTCTCTCTCTCTCTCTCTCTCTCTCTCTCTCTCTCTCTCTACCTCCCTCTCTCTCTCCCTCTCTCTCTCTCTCTCTCTCTCTCTCTCTCTCTCTCTCCCTCCCTCCCTCCCTCCCTCTCTTTCTCTCTCTCTCTCCCTCCCTCCCTCCCTCCCTCCCTCTCTTTCTCTCTCTCTCTCTCTTCCTCCCTCCCTCCCTCCCTCCCTCTCTCTCTCTCTCTCTCTCTACCTCCCTCTCTCTCTCTCTCTCTCTCTCTCTCCCTCCCTCCCTCCCTCCCTCCCTCCCTCCCTCTCTCTCTCTCTCTCTCTCTACCTCCCTCTCTCTCTCTCTCTCTCTCTCTCTCTCTCTCTCTCTACCTCCCTCTCTCTCTCCCTCTCTCTCTCTCTCTCTCTCTCTCTCTCTCCCTCCCTCCCTCCCTCCCTCTCTTTCTCTCTCTCTCTCCCTCCCTCCCTCCCTCCCTCCCTCCCTCCCTCCCTCCCTCCCTCTCTCTACCTCCCTCCCTCTCTCTCTCTCTCTCTCCCTCCCTCCCTCCCTCCCTACCTCCCTCCCTCTCTCTCTCTCTCTCTCTCTCCCTCCCTCCCTCCCTCCCTCCCTCCCTCTCTCTCTCTCTCTCTCTCTCTACCTCCCTCTCTCTCTCTCTCTCTCTCTCTCTCTCTCTCTCTCTCTCTCTCTCTCTCTCTCTCTCTCTCTCTCCCTCCCTCCCTCCCTCCCTCCCTCCCTCTCTCTCTCTCTACCTCCCTCTCTCTCTCTCTCTCTCTCTCTCCCTCCCTCCCTCCCTCCCTCCCTCCCTCCCTCCCTCCCTCTCTCTCTCTCTCTCTCTCTACCTCCCTCTCTCTCTCTCTCTCTCTCTCTCTCTCTCTCTCTCCCTCCCTCCCTCTCTCTCTCTCTCCCTCCCTCCCTCCCTCCCTCTCTCTCTCTCTCTCTCTCTCTCTCTCTCTCTCTCTCTGCACTCTGTCTGGCAAACACTATCCCAACATATTAGGAAAATAAACAAAAATGGCAGCAATAGGCACCAAGGCTACAGGCAAACGTCAAAGTGACAAAATGAAGGGAATTCTCGCCCAAGTTTTGGAGGATATCAGGAGGGAGATGCAGGAAATGAAGAAAAAAATAAGCCACCTGCAAAGCGAGCAGACAACAGCAAGGGAGGAGATTAAAACCCTCACAGAGAACAATACTGAGAGTGAGACTCAGATAATTATCAAAAGAGATCTTGGAAATTGTACATTGTACATGCCATTATACAAGCAACATTTGCAAAAATGCTGAAAAAGAACTCGAAAACAATGTCCACATCAAGGTAGACAGCCCTGAAAGCAGCCACCTCACAGGAAGCCAGAACTACTAGTCAGCTGCTGGAAAGAAAAAGACCAGGGTTAGCTGTGGGTATTAAAGAGCAGGAAGGCTTCAATAGGACAGAATAAAATGATAAGGACAGAGTATTTACTGTAGTGAATGAAATACTAAAGGGGCTAGAGATGGAAGGGGCTGAACATAACATTGAGAAGTTTTTCACATTAGGCTGATACAACAAGGACAGAGACTGCATGATAAAGATAGTGTTTGCAAACGAGACCACAAAGGAGAATATTCTTGCAAGGAAGAGACAACTGCAATATGTGGGAGGATTCAAAAATGTATTCCTCCATGTTACGGTATCGACATCATCGTTGAAGTGTGGAGATGCAATTACAGCACCATCTGTGAGTCGGCACTCCAGTACCTTTGGTATTGAACGTTATGTAGGCAGCGCCATCTGTTGGTGGTGGTGTGGTAGCGATTAACGACTCTGGTTTCATACCTTAGTCAGAAAGAGAGGCGATGTGGATGACCTCTGGTGGGTGGCGTGTCACGATCAGCGCCATCTAGGTTGTGCTACAAGCATAACATCAACTTCCCGGTGAACGAGTGTTACCTCATGGTTTCCCCAGTGTCCTGTCCATCTCATTAATGACGTTTTTATGTCCACAGAAGTGACATGTGGAGGCAATTGTGGTGAGGAAGGCAGTTTGCCTTGGGCAGTACACGAACCCTTAGCTTGGTCCTGAAAGAAGACTAAGCTTACCGCCGTCGATTGAGGCAGTGTGTTAGCTGCTAGTGTACACAGTGTTGGTGACGATCGGCATACCCCGGGATTGGCTATTAACCACTGGGGTGTTGTGGTGAGGAGAGTGATCTGTGGGATCACACGAGGCTCCTGACTAGGGTTCGCTACCCTAGTATCGATCGTGGAGTGGCCTAACCAGCGTTGCTGATTGGAACCTGCCAGCTACCGGCTGGACTTGTGGTTGATGGCCTCCACGACGGTGCCCCCAGTGGAACTGTAATTTGGCTGGCCTGTGGCCAGGGTAGACTCAAGAGAATCGAAGGATTCATCGTGAGGCCACAAGAGGACCAAGAGCTTAGCACCGTTGAGCACCGTGAACGTCCAGAGTTTTCAGAAGAAGACTACATTGTATATTATAGTGTTTATTCCTCCCCCTTGTGGTAATCTTTATATTATTTATGGTCACGGTTATAATTATATTATTAAGTTTTTGCCTTTATTTCCCTTCCCCTTTAATTTACTTGCGTTACGGATCACATCCCTTGAAAGCCACTACTAGCTTGGGGCTGGATACCCTACCTCTAGCAACATCAGAGAATGAACCCGGTTGCGACCCGAGAGGGCCGTAATATAATTGGCATCCCCAGCGGGATCCGACCCCTTGACAAGTATGTTTGACAGGGGTGGTGAAGTGGCGTAATCCCTGTAAATAATTCCCCCTGTGTGTGACTATTAGGACGTTATACGACCTGTGCGGTGCTCGGAGTGACTAAGTGTAATATTGTGCAGTGCGGTGCTCGCTGTGATTAAGTGCAATATTGTGTAGTGCGGTGCTCGGTGTGGTTCAGTGCAATATTGTAGAGCGATGTGCTCGTTGTGATTAAGTGCAATATTGTGTAGCGCGGTGCCCGGTGTAATTACGTGCAATATTGGCAAGTGCAGTGTTTGGCGCGATAAAGTGCAATATTGACGTAGAACAGTGCTCGGTGCGTTAAGTGCTAACGTGAAAGCGGTGTGTTAAGTGCATATCTCAGTGACAATGGCGGAAAAATCGACCATCGACGATCTGGACGATGTTCAGGCTTTTCTGAACAGGGAGGACTGTCTTGCCAGATTAAAATATCTGGGCAAACAAGAACTCGTACTGGTGAGCGCCTACTTGGAGATCAAGATACTTGCCAGTGATTCCCGTGTGGAGATCCTGTCCAAGGTTCACCGGCATTTGAAGGCAGAGGAGAAACAGGTAGGCAAGGCACCTAGTATTAAGGAAGGTGAGGAAATAGCTTCCACTGAAAAGGAAGGTAAGAGCAGTGATGTCGAAAGTGATGAAAGTGAACTAAATATAAGTTTACTTACTGTGAAAATGCGCGAACTAGAGATCCACCGTGAAATAGAATGGAAAAAGCTAGAAATCGCTAAAGAGAGAGAAGAGAAAGCTAGAGAGAGAGAAGATAAGAAATTAGAAATGGAAAGAGAGAGATTAGGAAAAGAATTAGAGATAAGGCGTTTAGAATTAGAACGAGAAGAAAGAAGAGAAGAGCGAGAGAGAGAAAAAAAAGAAAAAGAGAGACAACATGAGCTAGAAGTATTGCGATTAGGCGGTGGGAGACAAACAACGAACACAAGTCTTTTCGATCCGGTGAGGAACATCAAAATGGTCCCGAAGTTCCACGAGAAGGAAGTTTCGAAGTTCTTCGCGGCCTTCGAGAAAGTCGCAGCCTCTTTGGAGTGGCCAAAGGAGAATTGGGCCATCATGATACAGTCCGTCTTGACTGGGAAGGCCCAAATCGCCTACTCCACGTTGTCCCTTGACGACTCCGGCGATTATGACAAGGTGAAGAAGGTAGTGCTCATGGCGTACCAATTGGTACCTGAGGCTTACAGGCAAAAGTTTAGAAACCTGAAGAAGTCCTCAGAGCACACTTTCACCGAATTCGCGACCATCAAGGAGCGACTTTTCCAGGAATGGTGTGCCTCTCGGAAGGTGGAGAGCAAAGAAGACCTCGAGCAGCTCATACTGTTAGAGGACTTCAAGGATTGTCTGTCTGGAGATCTAAAGACGTACTTAGACGAGCACCAGGTGGAGACCTTGAGTGCGGCAGCCACCATGGCTGAAGAGTACATCTTGACGCACAGGCCTTCTGCTAAGTATGTCCCAAGGAATTACCCACGCCGGTTTGACAAACCTCGTCATGATGAAGAGGAGACCCCCGTCCCACAAAGCGCTAAGAAGACGCCCCCAGGTAGCCCTCGAAGGACTAGTCCTAACAGTCCGAAACACCGGAGTCCGAGGAGGAATATGGTGTGTTGGACTTGTGGGCAGAAAGGGCATGTAGCTGCTATGTGCCGAGGCAGAAGAGGTAACGGCGCTCGTAGGGAGGTGATGTTGATGAGCTGTGTGACTCCACCAGCAGGAAGCCAGTCTACGACTACGCAGGAAGGACCACGTTTGTTCGCCCCTCACACTTCAAGCGGGTATGTAACGAGTGATCACACTGGTAGATCAGTTGTAGTGCTCAGAGATAGTGGAGCAGCCCAGTCCCTGATCGTGAATAGCTCGTTACCCGAGGGAGTGAGTGTGGATGGGAGACAAAAGGTTGTCCTGGTTGGGTTTCCTAGGACGCCGTACGTTGCCCCCTTAGTGCCGGTACATCTCGACTCGCCTTACTTCAGCGGCACATGTGCGTTGGCAGTAGTCGATACCCTACCTATAGCTGGGATTGACGTGATACTAGCCAACGACTTGGTGACAGATTGGAGCACCAATCATCCCAAGATTGAGGTCGAGTCAGCCGGAACAGCAAGATCCGAGGTAACGGCAGGCGTTGGTAATATCCAGGTACAGACAGACCCGGAATTAAGTAATATGTTTAATTTGTCCTCTACCCTACAGATTGACAGTTTTCTAGCAGAGTCTCCTGGTTCTTCTCCCAATAAGGAACATGAGGTTACGATGGCAGAGGCAACTGAGCATGAAGAGAGGTCTCGTGTGCAAGCACCCACGGATACCAACGAGTCTGGAGCGAAGGTGGATGAGTACTTGCGGTATGGCAAGGTACAGCGTTCATTGAACCTGCCGGAGATTCCCCAGACGTCGGAGGTATGTGAGGTATGTGCGAAGGTTTTAGTGCCCTCTTTGATCCAAACCAGGCTAATGGTTATAGCCGGCTATGGACATTTCAAGCTCAGGAAACTTGTCCCTAAGTTAACCAAATGTTTCCATGCGGTATTTTTTGTTCTCGTATGTGTTCTCAGTAAGGACCAGTGGACGATCCGACAGATTATGGCTCCCGTGAACATCGTGAAAGGATCCCAGGGATTGGAGATTTGCACTGCGAGTGTTGCAGTCAAAAGAGGGACCTGGAAGGTGATGGTAGATACAGGAGGTACGAGATATGATATTATGAGTGACTGTTTCCGACAGGTTGACACCCCTCGTGTGATTGCTGAGCCTGGATTCAGCGTTATGCGGAACGTTGGTCGACCGGACGGTGGCAGAGCAGACATCATCTACGGTGTACAAGCAGCTCTGTTGGAACTAGGTGTGGGCCTAGTAGGCGAGTGTGTAGTAAGTACTGACTTGCCCACTGTCGCTGTCACTCTAAATGATCAGACCCCTGTATTCCAGGTTCCCGTCTCCCTGAAGGACTGCTGGAACGGTACCAGAAATTCCGTTTGTAACCAGCCATCATCGGTGTCACGACACAGGGAAGTGTCGATTCACCCTAGATCGTGTCTACACCAATCCTTACTCGAGAGAGGTGAGATTATGCTCCGGATTAACATCTCGGTGGAGGTGTGGAAAAGTACATCAGGCAGGTCATTGCCTTACATCTGCAAGTTTCCTTTGTGCGAGAGTTCCCCAGTAGTACAGTTCTGTGGACAAGACAGCCTCGTCACTCCAGTTTATAGTGTACGTGAGTCCATTTGGAGTTGTGTCCCCATAATAATTTGGTTTGTGTTTCTCTTTATAGAACCCCAAACCCAATTCCTTTTGGTGGGGAGGTGTTACGGACCCGAGCCCAGTGTCCGAGCATGGAGCAGTGACGACCACGCCATCTGTGGGTCAGCTCCCGAAACCCCCTCCAAATGGACGGCGCCATCAAGTGAGGACAGGAAATACCAGCCACAAGGGCTAGTTTCCCGTCCTGATCAGCTCATAACACAGCCGCTGTTGACCTCTGGTGAGGTGGCGCTTAGACAGCATCGCCATCTATGGAGTGGATAGGTGGGCGTTTTGGGTCTGAGCCGGTAAGTGACGTGCACTAGAGCGTCCCTATTACTGATGACGTGTCTGATTACAGAGTCGACCTGGGACTGCTGTAATGGAAGTTGAGTCAGAGAGTGATCTGTGGGATCACACGAGGCTCCTGACTAGGGTTCGCTACCCTAGTATCGATCGTGGAGTGGCCTAACCAGCGTTGCTGATTGGAACCTGCCAGCTACCGGTTGGACTTGTGGTTGATGGCCTCCACGACGGTGCCCCCAGTGGAACTGTAATTTGGCTGGCCTGTGGCCAGGGAATCAAGAGAATCAAAGGATTCGTCGTGAGGCCACAAGAGGACCAAGAGCTTAGCACCGTTGAGCACCGTGAACGTCCAGAGTCTTCAGAAGAAGACTACGTTGTATATTATAGTGTTTATTCCTCCCCCTTGTGGTAATCTTTATATTATTTATGGTGACGGTTATAATTATATTATTAAGTTTTTGCCTTTATTTCCCTTCCCCTTTAATTTACTTGCGTTACGGATCACATCCCTTGAAAGCCACTACTAGCTTTGGGCCGGATACCCTACCTCTAACAACATCAGAGAAAGAACCCGGTTGCGACCCGAGAGGGCCGTAACAGCCATAAAAATCTTTCTCTACAAACATATAACTAAAATAAACTGCACAATAAATGTCTCCACTCGACATCCCTCTGATTCCCACCTGCCATAAGGTGACTCCCCCATACCCGGGCGAGTCCATTCTCCACCCTCCCGTGGCGGTCCGTCTGAGACTGCCAGCCACCGGGCCCAGTCAGTTACCTCCAAGCTTTCGGCGGGAGAGGATGTGCTGCTTCTCTCCTCAGCTGGTTCCCTCATCTCTATTCTCTTATTTAGGCTTTCTACCTTAATAAAATATGCCTAATATATCAATAGACACTTGCTACGGTCGCTGGGCACCGAGCTTCACACCTCACGCAAATTCTTCACATCTCATGTCAAGTCATTTATTTATATTTTTATTCACTGCCCATACTTTTAATCTAGTCGTCAAATTTAATCAAGTGTTTACTATATGTATTTCTAGGTCTATATTTCTTTGACCTCTTAGTTAGGTCAGGCCTGGCAGAATAACTTTCAAGGGGAGACTCGTTTTTCAGCTACCTGGGATCATAACACCTGACATAACCACCTAGGCGTATGAGCGGTTGTACTACTGTATATTCTCGGGATTCTCTACTTATCATGAACCCTGACAAGTTTAATTTCACCTGTGTGATTGGTTTTAATTTAAGTGCCTCTGCCGCTGTCTGAGTAATGAAAGTTTTCTGGGTCCCTAGTCGAATAGGCCACGAATGGTGATCTTGGTCCCTTTTTTCTTGACTTGGAGTTGGGCAGTGGACAATATTGCATTAACTTGAGATGCTGGTTATTGTATGATGTAAACTTCTCACACCTTGCAACACTGAACTTGTTTGAGATTTCTATCTCTTACCTTGTGTTTTGTATCATTTTATTTAATAAATTTGCACAGTGCAGCATGATGCTGTCCCCTTCTACACCTATTGCATGTGTTCAGTGGGGTCTTACAGCTTTTAGTATTATGTGTTTGAGACACCTGGTACATTGTGTAACTGTTTGAGTCGTCTGACTCGGATGTCTCTACTAGGATAATTTATACATTTATATAATGAATGTTTTTGATGGCAAAACAAACACAACCCCCAGCCTACAGCATGCTTCAGGTTCACCGGTTTAGGTGAAACATTGTCTACATGTTTTGAAGGCTTTGTTGTTTGCATGTATTTTTTTTTAGTTTATTTTTTGTGAGTACTTGTTGTACTCTTGGGAGTAGTTATTAATTTCTTGGGTGCACTTATTGGGCTGTTGGGAGTACTTATAGTACTCTTAGGTCTCACTGATAAATCAGTGTTTGATCTGAAAAATATTACATTGATTATTAGTACCCTTATTACCTAACGACTGGGCCACTTTAAGAGTTTCAGTTAAGGAATTTAATGTGGGTACAATTTCTGTTCATTCAGTGGTGGCATTAAGTGCCTATGCAGGCGATGAGTTACAATAACGTGGCTGAAGTATGTTGACTAATCCACACACTAGAAAATGAAGGGGAAGACGACGTTTCGGTCCGTCCTGGCCCTAGATTCAGGAAGCTCTGTGTATTTCTTCGCAGGTGGGTTTGCTACGAAGGTTCCTAAGTGTGCCCTAAGAAGATGCTTAGGTGCAATTCAATAATGTCCACTTAGGAAGAAATTTGTTGGTTCACCTGTGTGCCGATAGAGGTCACTACTGCGTTTCGTTTGGCCAATCAGAGAGCAGCAACATTCTTCATATTGAAGATTTAGCGCTGGCTTATCGGAGCTCTACTGCCTCCTATTTACGTGGAATTTTCTTATAAAATTAATATATTTCGAAGTAAAACAATGTTTTTTCAACTTCTACAGCCAGCACCGACATTGTAGTAAACAAATATGTTACATTTGTTGTTTACCTACGTAATTCTAAGAGATACTGTGTAGCTGTCCTTGTTGCTCGGAAGGTGCGCTGACAATTATTGTATATATTTACTGAATTTACCCAAACGCCACTAACTATCTAGTGGCCTCGAAGAGGACAGAAAGCCGGCGGCTTGTTAAAGAGCCCGCCAATTGTCTTAATTATATTTTTTAGCTGGAATTTGGCATTTAAGGCTTCAGCGGGTAGGCGGTTCCGTGGGTTTATAGCCCTCTTGGTGGAAAGAAACATCTATTTTCAGTCCTACTTGAGAGAACATACTCTCCAACACTAAATCTGTGATTGCCCTGTTATCAGTGACTTTATACCAAATGGTATGAGGTATTTAGAGCTCTGTAATTACTTCATACACTCAGGAATATTGGAAGATATTCTTGTGCTGCACCCAGATTTTGCCAGTGGGGACTAATAGATCAGCATTAAGTATTTTGTTCTCTCCTAATTCCATGTATGACTGGCCATCCTGTGAGGTGAGGATGTTGAATGAGCTTGTAGCTGGTTTTTGATCTACACTGTGTGGTCCTTTATACAGAATAGGGAAGTAGCACATTGCTGTGTATACCTAAACATGTTTAAAAATACATTGTTTGAGAGGAGTCTTGTAGAAACTGGTATGAGTAATTATAATATAATGTTTCCATGATTCAGTGCTTACCTCTTGTGAAAATCGCTAAGAGTTGTTTAGTCAGAGTTGATTTGTTTTTTGTATTGAGGCTGGTATTTTCTAAATTGATTCCATGTACAGTATGTCTAACCATCCTGTGAGATGGGAGTATTAGATAAACTTATAGCTAGTTTTTTATCTACACTGTGTAATATTCCATATAGAATAGGGAAGCAACACATTGCTGTGTGTACCTAATCTTCTTAATAAAAAAAATCAGTAATAAAGATTTTAAATTATAGTTTGTACTAATACAAATACTGTATTATCCTTATTAAATCATGTTGACTATGGATCATTAAGATCTCATGTTGATATGTAATAGTCATATTTCTTTTGAACTGCTAATCCATGTTAATCATTAATTAAATTGTGCATTATGTCTCAATTTTTCATTTCCTTGAATATACTGTACAGTACAAAAAGATAGGATAAAAATAAACCAGTAATATTTCTTTCATTATATTTTTCATTTAAATAACTGCATCAATATTTTTACAGCTGGCAAAATTTGTTTTACCATACAGGTGCATTATTTGTTAAAAAAAAATTGGTTTATTGTTACACACAATGTTGCTACATAGCCGTCCCAGCTTGGTGCCTTCTTTTAATACTTACTGATTAAAATATAAATAATAAATACATTTTATTCAGGAAAAGTACATACAGTTGATTTACAAACATAATGTTGGATTTATAGACAGAGCTAGTACATACAATACCTAAAGCCCCTAATACTCATAGCATTTCGGGCAAGGTGTTGGGGAAAAAATACAGACTAAAACTTAATAGTAATCGGGATTAGGTATGAATTGTGTTGAAAGAAGGAATAAAAAATACAAAAAAGGGGGGTTAACATAGCATAAATCAGCAATTGCACATGTTGGTAAACAGCGTTGTTTAAAAAATAGAAAGACATGGGTTGACATTTAGGAGGTAAGTTAGGTTACATGGAGTTAATTAGGCAGTACTTGGTTTAACTCTTAAACTGGTTGAGAGAGGTACAGCCTTTGACATGATTCGGGAGGTCATTCCACATTCTGGGTCCCTTGATTTGTAGAGCACTTCTAGTTTGGTTACACAAAGCCAAATTGTGTAACTGGAAGTGGTCTTGGACACAAATTTGTTCCATGCTAAATGTAGAGGAATCAGCGGAGTATTCCTCAAATAAAATAAGTTGCCTCAGCTTATAAGGTAAATAAAAAAAGCATTTCTCAAATAAGTAGCTGCCTCATCTCACTGCCGTACTGCTACATAGCCTTCCCGGCATGGTGCCTTCTTTTGATAATTACTTGTTCCACACCCAAATTGTATAACAGGAAAAGGTCTTGGACCCCTACTTCCCTCTCTCTTTTTTAATAATCTATATAGTCATAATTATAGCTTTAAGTATTCAATGAATAAAGTTTTTGACATTTTTACCCTTCTCCTTACCTAACAACATTTGAGCAGCATATTTTTATTTTATGTCTCACCCAGATTTAATTTCAAAATAAAACCAAACTAAATAAATTAGAAATGGGTATGTATAGCTAAGGTACACCCTTACTACTAGGTGAACAGGGGCATTTGGTGATAGTAAATGATCCCATCAGGCAGGGCTTATCACGTTCTCTCATTTCATGTTCACCAGTGTTTATTTACTTAATAACCACGGGTATAATGTCTTGCTATTATAAAACTAATTCTACTGTCATAAAAGACATATTTACTTTAAGTTTCAAGCAGAGAATGCATATATAACTAACACGAAGGACTCCTCTTCACTAGATTCAATTTTTATAATCTTTTGTTTATGTTCCAAAATCTTGAAATCGATCCCAGTGTTATGTAGTAGAGAAAAATTGAGTTATATCCAGTTTACGTAAAGCTACGAGTGGTCGAAACCACACTTAGATCCCGGAATGAACTTACGAAGGTTTTTCCACTTAGTGTAGCTACTTGAATACCGACGTAGCTGCCACGAAAGTGCTAAGAAGGAAAACATTCGTAGCTAAGAGGACAAACCTTCGTAAGTACCTTCCTGAATCCGGCCCCTGGACCATTCTCAAGTCGATTAAGTGCCTAGTTTGCTTGTTTATTATTTATTATAATACGCAAACCTGTTAACATATCTTGCATTGTCAGGACAGTATTATTCTGATACGAATATAGTTCATTTAGCACTTCGCTAGACAATTTTCTTTGGAGGAAAATTTTTCTTATCTACTCAGCAGCGGGTTGATCCACTTCAATGCTGAAGGATTTTAACAGTGACTCGAGTTTTAAAATAAATGTTTGCCAGGAGTCAACTGATTGATCTGGTTGAGATAAGTCCAATAGTTGATGTACAATGTTTATGATACCTTTCTCAGTCTCAGCACTTTCTCTAAAGAGCTGGATAGCTTGATTGATGCTAACACATTCGGCATTACCTCTGGAGGTGCCAGACAGCTGAGTGGACAGCGCTTCGGATTCGTAGTCCTGAGGTTCCGGTTTCGATCCCCAGTGGAGGCGGATACAAATAGGCAAAATGTTTCTTTCACTCTGATGCCCGTGTTACCAAGTAGTAAATAGGTACCTGGGAGTTAAACAGCTGCTACGGGCTGCTTCCTGTGGATGTGTATGAAAAAGGAGTCCTGGTCTGGGACCGGGCCGCAGGGAGGTTAAGCCCCGAAATCACGTTAGGATTATGTGATTAAGACTATCACTAACTTGGTTTAAGGCTTCTTGCCTAGTCTCAGTTTAAATTTCAGCTTCAGCTTTTAATACAACTTCAGCTTTCAGTTCAGCTTCAGCTTTCAGTTCAGCTTCAGCTTTAATTTCAGATTCAGCTGCATCTTCATCCCCTGTTTCAGCTTGACTTGTTTCTCCAGATTCTTCTTGGAAGCTTGTCAATTCAGTAGCCTCATGGATTAAATTCTCAGAATCCATGGAATATGGATATAATATCTGAAAACTGTTAAGATTCTGTTAATGAGTCATTGGGTGAAATTGTATTAAAGGAGACTAAAAATTAATGTTTAACTTCAATTATTGATCCTGTGTAAGGGTCAGACTTGATTAGAGGATTATCCTCATCTTGAGGTAGCTCATTTATTTCATCTGATGAGCTTGGTGCTTGCAGTAGTATGGGTATACTGTAAGGATGTTCTAATCCAACAGGAACATTTTCTGTAGCAAGCATCTTATTATAGTAATTTAATCTAGCCTGAATTTTGTCTTCATAGTTAACTACGTCAGATATGACTAGATCTATTTCGTCTAGGTCAGTATTACTGACATGGAGTGCACCTATGTACAACACAATAAATTCTTGTACCTGTTTGAATTTCTGGTTAGCTACTGTTACTGAGAATTCCAACGATATGAGATCAACTGGGGCTACTTCTACACAACCGTCACATTTGTTGGTCAGCTTTGTTTAGTGACTTTGAAGGCATTCCAAAATTCTTCAATTTTTTCTGGTGTAGCCATGTTGGCCTTATAGGGCTTATAACGATTCTTCGCGGCAGGGGATCGTATTCTAGGGACCATAGGATTAAGGACTTGCCCGAAACGCTACGCGTACTAGTGGCTCTACAAGAATGTAACAACTCTTGTATATATCTCAAAAAAAAAAATATATATATATATATTGCTAATTATAGACAGCAATGATACTTGCTCATATTTGTGGAGCAGGTACATTTATTAATAGCCTAATATTTGATTTCTTGGTTAAGCTGATTATAATTTACCTCGTATAGAGGTTAGCTTGCCTACCTAATGGTAAATAGCTATGATTTGAGTGATTCTTTAATGCCACTATGGTTGTACGTCCAGTTAGCTCTTCTCTATCACCATCAGTTGGTATAGTGACACCTAGTAACACTCAAAGATGTACAGTAACTATGTTATAAAATATAAGTACACAATTGGGTGAAATAATAAATTCACCTTACTTAAGGTTTGCACAACATTAAATAGTAATGAACAGTATTGTCTAACCCAGTACTAGTTAGAAATCCACTGAACTGCGCAAAGTGTCTGCAGGTCCTCGACAAGGGGGGGGGGGGTGCTCAACGCACCACAGGGTATTTTTAATTTTAGCGTATGATTCAACACACCCCCAGCTACATGGGGTTCACATCAGTTTCCTCAAGACTCTTGTAAACAGGCGCCATTAAAAAAAAATCGTCGGCAACATTCCCGTGTGTTAGAGCATCAGTACTGAGTGAGCAACCAACGCTGGCACGCGCAGCATGAGCTCACAGCACTGCTGTTAAGCTTGTGACCACAGCATCGCCTAATTATGTCAAATATATATATATAACTGGTATTATTTAGCCATGATAGTATTGCAGAAGAGCCTGAGTGTGATAATGTGTTACGGCCCTATTGGGTCGCAACTGGGTTCTTCTCTGATGTTATTAGAGTTTGGGTATCCGGCCCCAAGTTAGTAGTGGTTTTCAAGGGGTGTATTCCGTAGCGCAAGTAAATTAAAGGGGAAGGGATACAAATGCACTAATTTAAATATATAATCACCACCACCATAAATATATCTCTCACAGTCACACGGGGTTGCTATAAATACACAATGTACAGAATCGTCTTCCTCTAAAGACATAGGATTCTCCACGGTGCTCAAGATGAGTAGCCCTGGTTCTCTTCGTCGTGGCCCACGATGAATCCTCTGATTCTCTCGGCGAATCTACCCCGGCCACAGGCCAGCCAAATCACAGTCCCACTGGGTGCAGCGTCGTGGAGGCCTTCAACCACAAATCCAGCCTGTAGCTGGCAGGTTCCAATCAGCTCCGCTGTGTAGGCCACTCCACGACCGATACTAGGGTGGCGAGCCCTAGGAAGGAGCCTCGTGTGATTCCACAGATCGCTCTCCTTACCATAGTGGCTAGTCTCTTCCACCAGCCAGCCCCCAGATAAGACAATTCCTGGTACTGCCACGTCACAGGCAGACTAACACACTCAACAGTGTTCGTCCAGGGGTGACTCAGAGCTTCTGCAGCAAACACGTGGAGAGACTATGGCTGCCTTGGGTAGACTGATCCATCGTCCAATACAGCAGTCCCAGGTCGACTCTGTAATCAGACACGTCATTAGTGTTGGGGACACTCTAGGGCACCTCACTTACAGGCTTAGACACAAACGTCCACCTATCCACTCCATAGATGGCGTTGCTGTCTAAGCGCTACCTCACCAGAGGTCAGCAGCGGCTACGTTACGAGCTGATTAGGACGGGAAACCAGCCCCTGTGGCCGGTACATCCTGTCCTCACTAGATGGCATCGTCCATTTGGAGGGGGTTTCGGGAGCCGACCCACAGATGGCGTTGTCGTCACTGCTCCGTGCTCGGACGCTGGACTCGGGTCCGTAACATAATGACTGTGTACAATGTTCATATATCAGAGAATCAATGCTGTTCACGATGTTCACAGCGCTAGCAACAGCATTATTTCGTCCATCTAGGAATCTTCAAGCAACTTCATATGTTACTCTACAAAGTAAACTTGTGGTCATTTATTCATTTACAGGATTTAGTGAACAGGATTGTGATAATAGCAGGATAGTGGTGAAAATTAGCGCTGTGCGTAGTATTGTGGGAGGAGGAAGTTTGGTGAAGGAGGGAGGAAAGGGAATCCAGATAGCGCCACTGTGTGTAGCAGCCACTCTTGTTTTGCTCACCATACTAGCTTAGTGGTTTGCTATGGTGAACACACATGTACATGGGTATTTACAATGTGTGTATATACCCTTGTACATATATGTGGGAGGAGGAATTTTGGTGAGAGAAGATCGAGGTAGCATCACTGTGTGTGGCAGCCACTCTTGTTTTGCACACCATACATGCCTAATGGTTCGCTATGATGAACACATGTACATGGGTATATACAATGTGTGTATATACCCTTGTACATATGTGCGTAGTATTGTAGGAGGAGGAATTTTGGTGGGAGAGAGAGAAGATCGAGGTAGCGTCACTGTGTGTGGCAACGACTCTTGTTATTCACATCATACTAGCTTAATGGTTTGCTATGGTGAACATATATATACATGGGTAAATACAATGTGTGTATATAGTATAATAACAGCAACAGGAGTTTGGTGGGAGGAGCCTTTTTGGTGAGGGAGGTGGCGACATACCCGTAGCATCGCCTGCTGGCTGCTGTGTGATCTCTCATGCAGTGTATGGTGGCCACTATGCTGTTTGGACACAATACCAGCATACTTGCAGAGTTATGGTGAATAAAACATGTAGATACGTATACATAACGTGTGTAAATCTATATAAATAAAAATGGAAATGTTCGTTTGTTCAAAATCGCTAATCACCGAAAGTTCTTCACCAATTGCTTTCTCATTTTCACACAACGTTCCATTTGCATCCAAGCGGGGTTTTATATACATAATATATAGATGTCACGTTTGTAACGAGAAAAATCATGCTTTTTTGAAAAACTGTTTTTCATTTGTTTTTCATGTGAGGGAAATCTTCGAAACACCCTTTTACCAATTGCTTTGAAATTTTGACACAACGTTGCATACGAATAGGAGCGTGTTTTTATATACTTAATATATAGATGCCACACCCGTGTCAGGTAAAAACATTTTTTTTTAAACGGCGCCATCTGTTGGACTTAGAGCAACACAAGCTGTGATCTCCAAGAGTTCTTCACCGATTGCTTTGAAATTTTGACACACCATTCCATTCGAATACGCATATGCTTTTATATACCTAGTATATAGATGCCACACCTGTGACAGATAAAAACATGTTTTTTAAAAAAACAGCACCATCTGTTGCACGTAAAAGCAACACACTTTATTCTAAATATGTTATGATTCCATTTCAATGTTTCTAATTGCACTGATAAATAGAATTTTCATAACTTTCAATATATTTTTATTTTTATTTAATAATTTTGAGTGATATTGGCTTGGAATTGAGCTGTGTTGTTTACCATGCCGTTCATTTCGTGGGTTTTGTTTATTTTTATATTTTTTCATTTTTTTTCATTTAAATTTCTTAACTGTTTTTCCTATTTTTCAGTGATGGAAGCATCAGATCATTTAATGTTCCCAATTTTCTGATGGGAACATCAGATCATTTGGGAATGCATCGGACGAGGGAGTGGGATATGGTTGGGAGGACAAGGGGACAGGGGAGAGGGGGATAGTGGGGAGGAAGAGGGGACAGGTAAGGGGGAAATAGAAGCTAGGACGAGGGGGTGTGGGAGTGGGAGATGGTGGGGAGGATGAGGGGATGGAGTGGGGAATGGTGGGGAGGACAAGGGGATGGGGGAATGTTTGGGAGGACGAGGGGATGGGGGAATGGTGGGGAGGACGAGGGGATGGGGAATGGTTGGGAGGATGAGGGGATGCAGGAGGGGGGGGGACTGGAGAACAGGGGTGGGGAGGACTGGAGAACAGGGGTAGGTAGTTGTGGCTCAGCAGCGCAAATGTGTTGCTGAGCCACAGCAACGCGTGGCCGGGTATAGCTAGTAGTATAATAAAAACAATAACAGTATGGTGGGAGGAGGAACGTTGGCAAGTAAGGTGTAAGGAGTAAGCTAGGTGTTGGAGGAGTGAGGGAAGGGTGGCTGGGTGTGGCAGCTCACAATTGCAGAGTTCGGAGTGTGTTGATGTTGAAGGTATATAGTGTTTCATAGTGTATAGTATGTAAATATGTTGAAAATATACATAAATGAACATGAAACATTGGATATATGAGCAATATATGTGGACACATTTGAGACATATAACACAGTCTTGGGACAGTGCGGATGTTCTACTGCCATAATATTGTGTATGTGTTCATTATACATAAGATTGGATTCTTTTCAATAAAAAACAAAACAAATGTATTTGGAAATGAACGCAAAAATTAAACAAAAATATTTGTGGAAACTCGTGCATGTTGAAGCTGGCAGGCGACTGGCTCCGGGAGTCTATGTCACGGACGACCACCAAATCGTGAATTCACACGCCATTTTCCGAACCCCATTGCGGCCAAAGTAATTCCCCGCCAAACACACACCGAAACTACGACGTTGGTACAACGTTCGAACAAGTTTTAACACCTCCTAACCAGTTATAACAACCAATATAGCAAGTTGTAACAACGTTCTAATACGTCATAAGCATGTTAAGCCAAGATGTAACATCTTTATTACAAGTTGTAACAAGCGGAAAATAGAGACAGTTACAGTTTGTGTTTCCAGGGATTTAAGTACAATTTCGACTTTTTGTTATCATATCCATACTCAAGGAAGGGTTTTTGACACTTTCAAAAGAGAAAATAATTTTTTTCCAGAGAATTTATTTCCTGCGCACACGGAAGGGGGATACCGTATTTGGAAGCTGAGCAGTCCAGTGCATAAGTTGCTAAATAGTTTAGGCTAGAGTTGTACATACCATAGTACAATTCCAGCCTAAAAATATCCTACCCCTGTGGGTTGGCATAAAATACGATAAATGATGTGCAATATTGGTATACATATAGTGTTATGTTTTTTTATATTTTTTTTAGTTTTTGATATACAGAATATACACTTGTAGGAAATACATGTATATGAAATTTAACTATATACAGTTACTGTTGTTTCTCTGGCCACAATCTTCTGTGAAGATCAATATCATTGATTAATTTACTAGTCACATATGCCCTAGACTCCCGTGACTGATTTTCACGAAATAGTCTGAAAATATGAATACGGGTGGTATTACCACCAAGGAAATAATGGTTATATGGTGTGACCAATTTAATGTAGTTATTAACACAAGGTTATTAATTGTGAATAGTTGCTCTAGGCGACCTAGTTATCGTCAGCTCTGTGTGAGGTATAGGTCTGAATATTGTGGATAATTAACTATAACCCACTAAAGCCAGATGTCGACATTGGCTTTATTCTGGTAAATTAATAATAGGAAATAATGGGGTTAGGCTATTATATATGTGTCGCAGTTTGCAGACAGTCGTAACTAATAATGAATATATAGCCTAGTACCTGATAAAACTACTTAATTAATAGTATACTATAAGCAGGGTTAGTAAATAATTAAATATAATGGATTATATAGGACCAGCAATTTAACTTGGTATACTGGAACGTAAATATTGGTGAATTTATACTGGTTTACGTAGATCAGTAATTTATATTAATGTGTTGGTCTATGAACCATTAATTTTTAATGAACTGATTTATCCGGTTCTAAGTCGACCAAAAAGGATGTGCGGAAATCTGGCTCCAGAATAATGATAATAAATCTAATATATAATTCGAAGGACCATTCCTATGAAAATAAAATAAATTAGAGAACCAGTGCCCATGGATCTCTTATATAAAGTGTAACTGAAATCTATTAATGTACAATAATGAACTGTAGTGTACTGTAAAATACAGAGCCAAATCCCTCCACACACTTTGGGGGGGGATTAATTTTAAAGAGAAATTAATGCCCTTTAAATAATAAAAAAATGAGATGTTAATGCATATAAATTCATAAATCACATGTATGAATAATAAACAGGCATATGATATTAATAAATCAATGAATACTACTAAAGGCTATCTACAAAGAAATTATAGACAGCTTAGCTGTTGGTAGGAATAATAGCATGCGCCTCGTAAACTCGTAAAACTCGTCACCGTAACGTGTTTCAACAGGCTACTCTGGGAACATGTGATTGTTGTGGAAGTTATCGTCTCTCTTTCGCTTGTACTCCAGCTGAAAGACAATTCACATGTAAAATCCATTTGAGAATATATAGTTCCTCACGTATTCATAAAAATTAATGTGGGGAGATAGAGGAAATGAAACTTACGGGTTTGTTTTAAAGGGTACGCGTCATGACAACAAACCATCCTATCTAGCTTATTAAATGTGGCCACAAAAAATACTGTAGGACAAACTGGTTTGCTGGGTACAGTGTCTGTGAGATAATGAAGCGGTTGCGGCTTGATGGCGTTTGTAGATGCACGGATAGCTCGATATTTAAACGATGATAGGACCAGCTTGAGACACTCTCCCTGATCGTGGTGTCGCTTGCCAAGTCTCCCTCCTTTCAGGTGGCTCGCGCATGCGCAGTCATGCTCAAACGCGCTAAATATTTCCTATGATATGTTTAACTTCCCGAGTTAATGGAGCTAAGGTTTATCAGAAATTAAAGAGATTTAATTTGTCTTACTTGACAACAATTAAATTCTTGTTTCTTAATAATTAAATGAACGTTGTTCAATAGAAGAGAGTGCTGGATAGAAATTTAGTCATATGTGAATGCGCTGGAGTAACGGTTCGTAACTGTATGAATTATTATTAGCAAATAAACTATATTGCTTAACTGCATATAAATATATTAGCAGATTTAATTCACTGAATATATTCGGGACAATAAAATTATTAAATTTTGATTCTCATTAAAGAATGTGAAAATAAGGAGAACTTAATACAATTCTTGTGAATGTAAATAATTTCCCTTTAGTCGTGTGGGCTGATGCAACACCCAACTATAAGTTCTGGGAAAATGAGGCGTTAATTAAATGATGTTAATTTGACTACTCTACTGGTTAGTAGTGTTAGTAAAATATTATAACTAGTACAAGAATTGTTTCTTAAGGTACTAGGTGCTAGTAAATAAGTGTTGGAAATTTCCAACACCATTATCCAGATCCATCAACCACCAACCATAACAATCACTGCCACCAACAATAACCATATCCCACCGATCACAAACTACTACAACTAACACCAACCAAAACCCACCATCAACAACCACCACCACTAGGGATTCTCCATTAAGTGAAAATAATGAAAAAACAATTCTGAACCCACCTCTATTATGCTCCTGTTTTATTTCCACTAAATGTAGAAATATATTTTTTATATACTTCTACATTTTAATTACCATCACTTACGAAAACGACATTTATACAACATTTAAGGTTACCAAAACGTCTCAAATTTGGATTAACCAACGTTGTGCAGTAAGCTGTGGCACCCTATTCACGCTCCATGCAATAACATTTCTATTACGTTGTTAAATTGTTAATTTTCTGGTTGTATACTGGGTAAAGCTGTAGTGGATGAAGCTTTATCCTCGTTGATAGATTCGATGAAAGGATTTAACCTGGCTTGAGATTTATTCTCAAATAATTCATCCTCCCAGATCATCCATAATATCATCCATTATATTTCAAGTACTGGCTGCTTTCTCTGAGGCAAGTTTACTGAATAAGGGATCAAACCTGGCTTGTGTTTCATCTTCATACTGGGCTAGATCAGACATGAATTGTTTCATGCCTTACCGTTTTATTTTGTTGTCGTGGAGCTGGGTTTGGTAAGATTTGCTTTAAGTATATTTGGTTAGAAAAATTGATCCAGTTGGAACTGGATCTGTGATAGTGGGATTTTCAACTAACGATAATTAACTAGAAGCTCATGTAACAACTTTTCATATTGACTGAGTTCTCTTGTCAGTTGACGTTTACATGCTGCTAAAGCACTTTTTGCTTTCTGAGGAATAGTCATAGTGACTGTTTAGTTTGATTTTGCAGAGCCTATAGTATTATTACTAATGTAACTAGGGTACTTGCTTATAATCCTGAGAAAGTAATAATGATGGTAGCCTACAGTCAGATTTCTATCACTAGGGTAAAATCCTACATCCTTGGAGGTTAGTTCCTTTACAGGACCTTCTTTTCCACAGCTCATAAAACGGAGGAAAGGGTCCTGAAAGATATTGTTAATATGAACGTTATTCCTACAGACAAAAATCAGAAGATACAATTCACGATTTACTATAAAACCAAAAAAACGGCCAACTTACTCATGAGAAACTCTCCAGACACAAAGCAGAACGCTTTAAAAGAGACCAATGTCGTTTATGCCTTCAAATGCCCACTTGGGGACTGAAAGCCTCAAAGAACTCAGTATATAGGCAAGACAACAACATCTCTTTCCAGGCGATTAACGATGCATAAGCAACAGGGCTCCATTAAGGAACCTATAATCTTTTCCCACAACCAGACCATCACCAGAGAAGTCTTAACAAAAATAACAGAAATCATCGACAGATACAGCGATAGCAGGCAGCTTGATATCTGCGAGGCACTACACATCAAGAAGTCAACACCAGCAATCAACAGCCAATTAATGCACAACTATATTCTACCCACTTCAAGACTCCGCACCAATATAGAAGCATCAAGAAATATGGACCAATAGGCCCTTTGCAGTTACTTCCATTCTTCCCTTTAATTTACCCAATATTATACCCATTGTTTCGTGTTCTGTCTTGTGTTGAAAGTATGTTTTCACCTCATCCAAAACTGTTGTAACATATCACCTCACCCAAATGCAGGCATATAAAATGAAAGCCGTTTAAATTATAGCATAGTAGAACTCTGTTTAGTGTTTGCAGGTTATAGTTGTGTGTGTGTAAACTAAAGTCTTTGAAAATGTAATAAGTTATTACGAAACGCGTTCAAGTGTCGTGTCAGACTAGAAATAAAAATGAATTTTGGAGAACTGATTTATCAATTACCATCGACAGTGAAAAGAAACATAAGAAATATTGAGAAAATTCATGTTAGAAATATTAATCTTACTTTTTCGGTCATATTTAATAATATATATATATATATATATATATATATATATATATATATATATATATATATATATATATATATATATATATATATATATATATATATATATATATATATATATAGTATATATATAATATATATATATATACATATATATATATATATATATATATATATATAATATATATATTATATATATTATATATATATATACATATATAATATATATATAATATATATATATATATATGTATATATATATATATATATACATATATATATATATATATATATATATATATATATATATATATATATGTATATATATATATATATATATATATATATATATATATATATATATATATATATGTATATATATATATATATATACATATATATATATATATATATATATATATATATATATATATATATATTATATATATATATATATATATATTAGTATATTTTGGTAGCAGTCTTTCCTGTAGACATATATTAAAATATGACCGAAAAAGTAAGATTAATAATTCTAACACGAATTTTCTCAATCTTTCGTACATTTCTTTTCACTGTTGGAGGTAAATCAAAAATCAATTCTCCAAAATTCATTATTATTTCTAGTCTGACGCGACACGAGCGCGTTTCGTAAAACTTATTACATTTTCAAAGACTTTAGTTCACAAATACACAACTGAATAGAGCTTACGCATCTCCGATTTTATATCTACATTTGAGTGAGGTGGAAGGGGTGATGTGGCATTAACACAAGACAGAACAAGATGTGGCATTAATAGGGTATTAATTTCATCAACACAAGACAGAACACGAAACAATGGATATTGAATATACATCGAAATTATTATTAAGAAGGAAAGTGAAAAGCCATGCAACCTCTGAAGAGACAACTAACACAACACCTATACCCCCTATTAGACTATTTTACAGGAACTTCTTTTCCACAGCTCATAAAACGGAGGAAAGGGTCCTGAAAGATATTGTTAATAGAAACGTTATCCCTACAGACAAAAATCAGAGGATACAACTGACGATTTACTATAAAACCAGAAAAACGGCCAGCCTACTCATGAGAAACTCTCCAGACACAAAACAGAACGCTTTAAAAGAGACTAACGTCGTCTATGCCTTCAAATGCCCTCTTGGGGACTGTAAGCTCCAAAAAACCCAGTATATAGGCAAGACAACAACATTTCTTTCTAGGCGTTTAACGACGCATAAGCAACAGGGCTCCATTAAGGAACATATAATCTCTTCCCACAACCAAACCATCGCCAGAGAAATCCTAGTAAACAACACAGAAATCATCGATAGATACAGCGATAGCAGGCGGCTTGACGTTTGCGAGGCACTACACATCAAGAAGTCAACACCAGCAATCAACAGCCAATTATTGCACAACTATATTCTACCCACCTCAAGACTCCGCCCCAATATAGAAGCATCAAGAAATATGGACCAATAGGCTTTCTACAAACACTTCTATTCAATATCCATTGTTTCGTGTTCTGTCTTGTGTTGATACTTTTAATACCCTATTAATATCCCCTCATGTTCTGTCTTGTGTTAATGCCACGTCACTATATGCCTCATCCCTCCTGACTGCTACCAAAATATACTAATATTAAAGCGCACGACCCAGCAGCAAGGAATCAAGCCTTCACGATAAAATATCGCCAGGATCTGATTCGTGATCAGATATACAAGGCAGAGAATGAAATCAAAGACAACAAAACTTCATGCTACAAACGAGTGGAGAAATAGCAACATCGACGATAGTATCCGTACCCGCATTGAACAACACCTCGACATCCTCACAGACCAACATCACCTCAGCACTGAAACAAGGATTATCAAGAAACTAACAACATTATATGGAGGACCTATGGCAATTCCACGACCAAGAGATGGCTTCCTGAACCTTGCAGGAATTAACCTCACTGAGGACCAAGTCACTCTCCTAAATCTGGGCATAAACTGTCATGTTATGTCCAGACCGAGTGAGATGGCCCGGAAAGTAGAGTTGGAAATTCTGTTGGACGACATATTCGACCTCGAGACTCAAAAGAAGTTCACTACCAAAGATACCTTACAAGCAGAACTTATTGCAGAAGGAGGAAAGAATCGAGGCAACTACAGAAGCACCATACTGTCCCCCGAGCTTAAAGCGGCAGCTAAAAGCCTTCGTGAGAACAAGGAGATAGTTGTCAGGAGAGGTGACAAGTCGCCAATATATGTCATTCTTAAAAAAGACGAATATCTGGCAAAAATGAACATCATACTCTCTGACCAAACTAAGTTCCAAAGGGTAACGAAGGACACTACAGCCGAATTAAAAGCAAAGGTCAACAAACTGATCGAAACTGTGAACGCCAAGAAATCCGGACTCCACCTGCCAAAGATCATTGGGGAATATAAACCTGGATATGCGTATGGAAATGTCAAGACGCACAAGCCTGGAAACCCACTTCGGCCAATCATTAGCCAGATACCCACACCCACGTACAGACTGGCGAAGCGACTCAACGGCCTGCTGACTCCTTATGTTCCTTGCGCCTTCAGCCAGAAGTCTCCAAAGGAATTTGTTGACTTACTGCGGGGCACACGGGCCACAGGGATAAGAGCCTCGTTGGACGTAGAATCGCTGTTTACCAACGTACCTGTGGACGAGACAATCGGAATGATAGCCGACAGAGTGTATCGTGATCCAGCCTGTACTCCTCTTGACATACCAGAAAATATTCTGAGGAAACTACTCCAAGCTTGTACTAAAGAGGCACCCTTCTTGAGCCCGGATGGGCACATGTATATGCAAGTAGATGGGGTCGCCATGGGTTCTCCCCTAGGTGTCCTGTTTGCAAACTTCTACATGGGTACCATCGAGCAAAAAGTCTTAGTCGACATGAACTTGAAACCGGCCATATACTGCAGGTATGGTGACGACATTTTTACACAGGTACCTGATGTCAGACATCTGCAGGAGCTGAAGGAGGCATTTGAGCAGAGTTCCGTGCTGCATTTCACTTACGAGATGGAAAAGGATGGGAAGCTGCCCTTTCTAGATGTAACAGTCATGGAAAAGGGCAGAGGTTTCCACACTGCAGTCTACACTAAGGAAACAAACATAGGAATGTGCCTAAATGCAGACAGCGACTGCCCAGGCAGGTACAAGAGGAGTGTTGTTAACGCATATGTCGACCGTGCTCTCAGCCACAGCTCAGAATGGAAGCAAGTCGACGAAGAACTCTGTAGGGTAAGGCAGGTCCTAGTCAATAACGGCTTCTCCAATGGTTTCGTCGAAGACATCATAAGAAGGAAAGTGAAAAGCCATGCAACCTCTGAAGAGACAACTAACACAACACCTATACCCCCTATTAGAGTATTTTACAGGAACTTCTTTTCCACAGCTCATAAAACGGAGGAAAGGGTACTGAAAGATATTGTTAATAGAAACGTTATCCCTACAGACAAAAATCAGAGGATACAACTGACGATTTACTATAAAACCAGAAAAACGGCCAGCCTACTCATGAGAAACTCTCCAGACACAAAACAGAACGCTTTAAAAGAGACTAACGTCGTCTATGCCTTCAAATGCCCTCTTGGGGACTGTAAGCTCCAAAAAAAACAGTATATAGGCAAGACAACAACATCTCTTTCTAGGCGTTTAACGATGCATAAGCAACAGGGCTCCATTAAGGAACATATAATCTCTTCCCACAACCAAACCATCACCAGAGAAATCCTAGTAAACAACACAGAAAACATCGATAGATACAGCGATAGCAGGCGGCTTGACGTTTGCGAGGCACTACACATCAAGAAGTCAACACCAGCAATCAACAGCCAATTATTGCACAACTAAATTCTACCCACCTCAAGACTCCGCTCCAATATAGAAGCATCAAGAAATATGGACCAATAGGCTTTCTACAAACACTTCTATTCAATATCCATTGTTTCGTGTTCTGTCTTGTGTTGATGAAATTAATACCCTATTAATACTCTTGTTCTGTCTTGTGTTGATGAAATTAATACCCTATTAATACCACATCTTGTTCTGTCTTGTGTTAATGCCACATCACCCCTTCCACCTCACTCAAATGTAGATATAATATCGGAGATGCGTAAGTTCTATTCAGTTGTGTATTTGTGAACTAAAGTCTTTGAAAATGTAATAAGTTTTACGAAACGCGCTCGTGTCGCGTCAGACTAGAAATAAAAATGAATTTTGGAGAATTGATTTTTGATTTACCTCCAACAGTGAAACGAAATGTACGAAAGATTGAGAAAATTCGTGTTAGAATTATTAATCTTACTTTTTCGGTCATATTTAATAATATATATTATATATATATATATATATATATATATATATATATATATATATATATAATATATATATATATATATATATATATATATATATATATATATATATATATATATATATATATATATATATATATATATATATATATATATATATATATATATATATATATATATTATTAAATATGACCGAAAAAGTAAGATTAATAATTCTAACACGAATTTTCTCAATCTTTCGTACATTACGCTTCACTGTTGGAGGTAAATCAAAAATCACTTCTCCAAAATTCATTTTTATTTTTAGTCTGACGCGACACGGGCGCGTTTCGTAAAACTTATTACATTTTCAAAGACTTCACAAATACACAACTGATTAGAACTTGCGTTTCCCTGATTTTATATCTACATTTGAGTGAGGTGGGAAGGGTGATGTGGCATTACATTTGAGTGAGGTGGGAAGGGTGATGTGGCATTAACACAAGACAGAACACTAGGGGATATTAATAGGGTTTTAAAAGTATCAACACAAGACAGAACAGAAACAATGTGTATTGAATAGAAGTGTTTGTAGAAAGCCTATTGGTCCATATTTCTTGATGCTTCTATATTGGAGCGGAGTCTTGAGGTGGGTAGAATATAGTTGTGCAATAATTGGCTGTTGATTGCTGGTGTTGACTTCTTGATGTGTAGTGCCTCGCAAACGTCAAGCCGTCTGCTATCGCTGTATCTATCGATGATTTCTGTGTTGTTTACTAGGATTTCTCTGGCGATGGTTTGGTTATGGGAAGAGATTATATGTTCCTTAATGGAGCCCTGTTGTTTATGCATCGTTAAACGCCTAGAAAGAGATGTTGTTGTCTTGCCTATATACTGGGTTTTTTGGAGCTTACAGTCCCCAAGTGGGCATTTGAAGGCATAGACGACGTTAGTCTCTTTTAAAGCGTTCTGTTTTGTGTCTGGAGAGTTTCTCATGAGTAGGCTGGCCGTTTTTCTGGTTTTATAGTAAATCGTCAGTTGTATCCTCTGATTTTTGTCTGTAGGGATAACGTTTCTATTAACAATATCTTTCAGGACCCTTTCCTCTGTTTTATGAGCTGTGGAAAAGAAGTTCCTGTAAAATAGTCTAATAGGGGGTATAGGTGTTGTGTTAGTTGTCTCTTCGGAGGTTGCACGGCTTTTCACTTTCCTTCTTATGACGTCTTCGATGAAACCATTGGAGAAGCCGTTATTGACTAGGACCTGCCTTACCCTACAGAGTTCTTCGTCGACTTGCTTCCATTCTGAGCTGTGGCTGAGAGCACGGTCGACGTATGCGATAACAACACTCCTCTTGTACCTGTCAGGGCAGTCGCTGTTGGCATTTAGGCACATTCCTATGTTTGTTTCCTTTGTGTAGACTGCAGTGTGGAAACCTCCGCCCTTTTCCATGACTGTTACATCTAGAAAAGGCAGCTTCCCATCCTTTTCCGTCTCGTAAGTGAAACGCAGCACGGAACTCTGCTCAAATGCCTCCTTCAGCTCCTGCAGATGTCTGACATCAGGTACCTGTGTAAAAATGTCGTCAACATACCTGCAGTATATGGCCGGTTTCAAGTTCATGTCGACTAAGACTTTTGCACCTATACCCCCTATTAGACTATTTTACAGGAACTTCTTTTCCACAGCTCATAAAACAGAGGAAAGGGTCCTGAAAGATATTGTTAATAGAAACGTTATCCCTACAGACAAAAATCAGAGGATACAACTGACGATTTACTATAAAACCAGAAAAACGGCCAGCCTACTCATGAGAAACTACCCAGACACAAAACAGAACGCTTTAAAAGAGACTTACGTCGTCTATGCCTTCAAATGCCCACTTGGGGACTGTAAGCTCCAAAAAACCCAGTATATAGGCAAGACAACAACATCTCTTTCTAGGCGTTTAACGATGCATAAACAACAGGGCTCCATTAAGGAACATATAATCTCTTCCCATAACCAAACCATCGCCAGAGAAATCCTAGTAAACAACACAGAAATCATCGATAGATACAGCGATAGCAGACGGCTTGACGTTTGCGAGGCACTACACATCAAGAAGTCAACACCAGCAATCAACAGCCAATTATTGCACAACTATATTCTACCCACCTCAAGACTCCGCTCCAATATAGAAGCATCAAGAAATATGGACCAATAGGCTTTCTACAAACACTTCTATTCAATACCCATTGTTTCTGTTCTGTCTTGTGTTGATACTTTTAAAACCCTATTAATATCCCCTAGTGTTCTGTCTTGTGTTAATGCCACATCACCCTTCCCACCTCACTCAAATGTAATGCCACATCACCCTTCCCACCTCACTCAAATGTAGATATAAAATCAGGGAAACGCAAGTTCTAATCAGTTGTGTATTTGTGAAGTCTTTGAAAATGTAATAAGTTTTATGAAACGCGCCCGTGTCGCGTCAGACTAAAAATAAAAATGAATTTTGGAGAAGTGATTTTTGATTTACCTCCAACAGTGAAGCGTAATGTACGAAAGATTGAGAAAATTCGTGTTAGAATTATTAATCTTACTTTTTCGGTCATATTTAATAATATATGTCTACAGGAAAGACTGCTACCAAAATATACTAATATATATATATATATTATATATATATATATATATATATATATATATATATATATATATATATATATATATACATATAATCTTGATTTCTTGGCGTTCAGATCAATTGATCGAAACTGTGAACGCCAAGAAATCTGGACTCCACCTGCCAAAGATTATTGGGGAATATGAACCTGGATATGCGTATGGAAATGTCAAGACACACAAGCCTGGAAACCCACTTCAGCCAATCATCAGCCAGACACCCACACCCACGTACAGACTGGCGAAATGACTCAACGGCTTGCTGACTCCTTATGTCCCTTGCTCCTACAGCCTGAAGTCTCCAAAGGAATTTGTTGACTTGCTGCGGGGCACACGGGCCACAGGGATAAGAGCCTCATTGGACGTAGAATCTCTATTTACCAACGTATCTGTGGATGAAACAATCGGGATGATAGCCGACAGAGTGTACCGTGATCCGGCCTGTACTCCTCTTGACATACCAGAAAACAGTCTAAGGAAACTACTCCAAGCTTGTACTAAAGAGGCACCCTTCTTGAGCCCGGATGGACACATGTATAAGCAAGTAGATGGGTTCGCCATGGGTTCTCCCCCAGGTGTCCTGTTTGCAAACTTCTACATGGGTACCATCGAGCGAAAAGTCTTAATCGACATGAACTTGAAACCGGCCATATACTGCAGGTGTGTTGACGACATTTTTATACAGGTACCTGATGTCAGACATCTGCTGGAGCTGAAGGAAGCATTTGAGCAGAATTCTGTGTTGCGTTTCACTTACGAGATGGAGAAGGATGGGAAGCTGCCCTTTCTAGATGTAACAGTCATGGAAAGGAGCGGAGCTTTCCACACTGCAGTCAACACTAAGGAAACAAACATAGGAATGTGCCTGAATGCCAACAGTGACTGCCCGGACAGGTACAAGAGGAGTGTTGTTAACGCTTATGTCGACCGTGCCCTCAGCCACAGCTCAGAATGGAAGCAAGTCGACGAAGAACTCTGTAGGGTAAGGCAGGTCCTAGTCAACAACGGCTTCTCCAATGGTTTCGTGGAAGACATCATAAGAAGGAAAGTGAAACGCCATGCAACCTCTGAGGAGACAACTAACACAACACCTATACCCCCTATTAGACTATTTTACAGGAACTTCTTTTCCACAGCCCATAAAACGGAGGAAAGGGTCCTGAAAGATATTGTCAGTAGAAACGTTATCCCTACAGACAAAAATCAGAAGATACAACTGACGATTTACTATAAAAGCAGAAAAACGGCCAGCCTACTCATGAGAAACTCTCCAGACACAAAGCAGAACGCTTTAAAAGAGACCAACGTCGTCTACGCCTTTCAAATGCCCTCTTGGGGACTGTAAGCCTAAAAAAAAAAACAGTATATAGGCAAGACAACAACATCTCTTTCCAGGCGTTTAACGATGCATAAGCAACAGGGCTCCATTAAGGAACATATAATCTCTTCCCAAACAAACCATCACCAGAGAAATCTTAGCAAACAACACAGAAATCATCGATAGATACAGCGATAGCAGACGGCTTGACGACTGCGAGGCACTACACATCAAGAAGTCAACACCAGCAATCAACAGCCAATTAATGCACAACTTTATTCTACCCACTTCAAGACTCCGCTCCAATATAGAAGCATCAAGAAATATATATATATATATATATATATATATATATATATATATATATTATTAAATATGACCGAAAAAGTAAGATTAATAATTCTAACACAAATTTTCTCAATCTTTCGTACATTACGCTTCACTGTTGGAGGTAAATCAAAAATCACTTCTCCAAAATTCATTTTTATTTCTAGTCTGACGCGACACGGGCGCGTTTCGTAAAACTTATTACATTTTCAAAGACTTCACAAATACACAACTGATTAGAACTTACGTATCTCTGATTTTATATCTACATTTGAGTGAGGTGGGAGGGGTGATGTGGCATTAACACAAGACAGAACAAGAGGGGATATTAATAGGGTATTAAAAGTATCAACACAAGACAGAACAGAAACAATGGGTATTGAATAGAAGTGTTTGTAGAAAGCCTATTGGTCCATATTTCTTGATGCTTCTATATTGGAGCGGAGTCTTGAGGTGGGTAGAATATACTTGTGCAATAATTGGCTGTTGATTGCTGGTGTTGACTTCTTGATGTGTAGTGCCTCGCAAACGTCAAGCCGCCTGCTATCGCTGTATCTATCGATGATTTCTGTGTTGTTTGCTAGGATTTCTCTGGCGATGGTTTGGTTATGGGAAGAGATTATATGTTCCTTAATGGAGCCCTGTTGCTTATGCATCGTTAAACGCCTAGAAAGAGATGTTGTCTTGCCTATATACTGTTTTTTTTGGAGCTTACAGTCCCCAAGTGGGCATTTGAAGGCATAGACGACGTTAGTCTCTTTTAAAGCGTTCTGTTTTGTGTCTGGAGAGTTTCTCATGAGTAGGCTGGCCGTTTTTCTGGTTTTATAGTAAATCGTCAGTTGTATCCTCTGATTTTTGTCTGTAGGGATAACGTTTCTATTAACAATATCTTTCAGGACCCTTTCCTCCGTTTTATGAGCTGTGGAAAAGAAGTTCCTGTAAAATAGTCTAATAGGGGGTATAGGTGTTGTGTTAGTTGTCTCTTCAGAGGTTGCATGGCTTTTCACTTTCCTTCTTATGATGTCTTCGACGAAACCATTGGAGAAGCCGTTATTGACTAGGACCTGCCTTACCCTGCAGAGTTCTTCGTCGACTTGCTTCCATTCTGAGCTGTGGCTGAGAGCACGGTCGACATATGCGTTAACAACACTCCTCTTGTACCTGTCTGGGCAGTCGCTGTTGGCATTTAGGCACATTCCTATGTTTGTGTCCTTAGTGTAGACTGCAGTGTGGAAACCTCCGCCCTTTTCCATGACTGTTACATCTAGAAAGGGCAGCTTCCCATCCTTTTCCATCTCGTAAGTGAAATGCAGCACGGAACTCTGCTCAAATGCCTCCTTCAGCTCCTGCAGATGTCTGACATCAGGTACCTGTGTAAAAATGTCGTCACCATACCTGCAGTATATGGCCGGTTTCAAGTTCATGTCGACTAAGACTTTTTGCTCGATGGTACCCATGTAGAAGTTTGCAAACAGGACACCTAGGGGAGAACCCATGGCGACCCCATCTACTTGCTTATACATGTGCCCATCCGGGCTCAAGAAGGGTGCCTCTTTAGTACAAGCTTGGAGTAGTTTCCTCAGAATATTTTCTGGTATGTCAAGAGGAGTACAGGCTGGATCACGATACACTCTGTCGGCTATCATTCCGATTGTCTCGTCCACAGGTACGTTGGTAAACAGCGATTCTACGTCCAACGAGGCTCTTATCCCTGTGGCCCGTGTGCCCCGCAGTAAGTCAACAAATTCCTTTGGAGACTTCAGGCTGAAGGCGCAAGGAACATAAGGAGTCAGCAGGCCGTTGAGTCGCTTCGCCAGTCTGTACGTGGGTGTGGGTATCTGGCTAATGATTGGCCGAAGTGGGTTTCCAGGCTTGTGAGTCTTGACATTTCCATACGCATATCCAGGTTTATATTCCCCAATGATCTTTGGCAGGTGGAGTCCGGATTTCTTGGCGTTCACAGTTTCGATCAGTTTGTTGACCTTTGCTTTTAATTCGGCTGTAGTGTCCTTCGTTACCCTTTGGAACTTAGTTTGGTCAGAGAGTATGATGTTCATTTTTGCCAGATATTCGTCTTTTTTAAGAATGACATATATTGGCGACTTGTCACCTCTCCTGACAACTATCTCCTTGTTCTCACGAAGGCTTTTAGCTGCCGCTTTAAGCTCGGGAGACAGTATGGTGCTTCTGTAGTTGCCTCGATTCTTTCCTCCTTCTGCAATAAGTTCTGCTTGTAAGGTATCTTTGGTAGTGAACTTCTTTTGAGTCTCGAGGTCGAATATGTCGTCCAACAGAATTTCCAACTCTACTTTCCGGGCCATCTCACTCGGTCTGGACATAACATGACAGTTTATGCCCAGATTTAGGAGAGTGACTTGGTCCTCAGTGAGGTTAATTCCTGCAAGGTTCAGGAAGCCATCTCTTGGTCGTGGAATTGCCATAGGTCCTCCATATAATGTTGTTAGTTTCTTGATAATCCTTGTTTCAGTGCTGAGGTGATGTTGGTCTGTGAGGATGTCGAGGTGTTGTTCAATGCGGGTACGGATACTATCGTCGATGTTGCTATTTCTCCACTCGTTTGTAGCATGAAGTTTTGTTGTCTTTGATTTCATTCTCTGCCTTGTATATCTGATCACGAATCAGATCCTGGCGATATTTTATCGTGAAGGCTTGATTCCTTGCTGCTGGGTCGTGCGCTTTAATATTAGTATATTTTGGTAGCAGTCTTTCCTGTAGACATATATTATTAAATATGACCGAAAAAGTAAGATTAATAATTCTAACACGAATTTTCTCAATCTTTCGTACATTTCGTTTCACTGTTGGAGGTAAATCAAAAATCAATTCTCCAAAATTCATTTTTATTTCTAGTCTGACGCGACACGAGCGCGTTTCGTAAAACTTATTACATTTTCAAAGACTTTAGTTCACAAATACACAACTGAATAGAACTTACGCATCTCCGATATTATATCTACATTTGAGTGAGGTGGAAGGGGTGATGTGGCATTAACACAAGACAAAAAGGTTCAGCTATCTCCTTGTTCTTCGTGAGAACAAGGAGATAGTTGTCAGGAGAGGTGACAAGTCGCCAATATATGTCATTCTTAAAAAAGACGAATATCTGGCAAAAATGAACATCATACTCTCTGACCAAACTAAGTTCCAAAGGGTAACGAAGGACACTACAGCCGAATTAAAAGCAAAGGTCAACAAACTGATCGAAACTGTGAACGCCAAGAAATCCGGACTCAACCTGCCAAAGATCATTGGGGAATATAAACCTGGATATGCGTATGGAAATGTCAAGACGCACAAGCCTGGAAACCCACTTCGGCCAATCATTAGCCAGATACCCACACCCACGTACAGACTGGCGAAGCGACTCAACGGCCTGCTGACTCCTTATGTTCCTTGCGCCTTCAGCCTGAAGTCTCCAAAGGAATTTGTTGACTTACTGCGGGGCACACGGGCCACAGGGATAAGAGCCTCGTTGGACGTAGAATCGCTGTTTACCAACGTACCTGTGGACGAGACAATCGGAATGATAGCCGACAGAGTGTATCGTGATCCAGCCTGTACTCCTCTTGACATACCAGAAAATATTCTGAGGAAACTACTCCAAGCTTGTACTAAAGAGGCACCCTTCTTGAGCCCGGATGGGCACATGTATATGCAAGTAGATGGGGTCGCCATGGGTTCTCCCCTAGGTGTCCTGTTTGCAAACTTCTACATGGGTACCATCGAGCAAAAAGTCTTAGTCGACATGAACTTGAAACCGGCCATATACTGCAGGTATGTTGACGACATTTTTACACAGGTACCTGATGTCAGACATCTGCAGGAGCTGAAGGAGGCATTTGAGCAGAGTTCCGTGCTGCATTTCACTTACGAGATGGAAAAGGATGGGAAGCTGCCCTTTCTAGATGTAACAGTCATGGAAAAGGGCGGAGGTTTCCACACTGCAGTCTACACTAAGGAAACAAACATAGGAATGTGCCTAAATGCCAACAGCGACTGCCCAGACAGGTACAAGAGGAGTGTTGTTAACGCATATGTCGACCGTGCTCTCAGCCACAGCTCAGAATGGAAGCAAGTCGACGAAGAACTCTGTAGGGTAAGGTAGGTCCTAGTTAATAACGGCTTCTCCAATGGTTTCGTCGAAGACATCATAAGAAGGAAAGTGAAAAGCCATGCAACCTCTGAAGAGACAACTAACACAACACCTATACCCCCTATTAGACTATTTTACAGGAACTTCTTTTCCACAGCTCATAAAACGGAGGAAAGGGTCCTGAAAGATATTGTTAATAGAAACATTATCCCTACAGACAAAAATCAGAGGATACAACTGACGATTTACTATAAAACCAGAAAAACGGCCAGCCTACTCATGAGAAACTCTCCAGACACAAAACAGAACGCTTTAAAAGAAACTAACGTCGTCTATGCCTTCAAATGCCCTCTTGGGGACTGTAAGCTCCAAAAAAAACAGTATATAGGCAAGACAACAACATCTCTTTCTAGGCGTTTAACGATGCATAAGCAACAGGGCTCCATTAAGGAACATATAATCTCTTCCCACAACCAAACCATCACCAGAGAAATCCTAGTAAACAACACAGAAAACATCGATAGATACAGCGATAGCAGGCGGCTTGACGTTTGCGAGGCACTACACATCAAGAAGTCAACACCAGCAATCAACAGCCAATTATTGCACAACTAAATTCTACCCACCTCAAGACTCCGCTCCAATATAGAAGCATCAAGAAATATGGACCAATAGGCTTTCTACAAACACTTCTATTCAATATCCATTGTTTCGTGTTCTGTCTTGTGTTGATAAAATTAATACCCTATTAATACTCTTGTTCTGTCTTGTGTTGATGAAATTAATACCCTATTAATACCACATCTTGTTCTGTCTTGTGTTAATGCCACATCACCCCTTCCACCTCACTCAAATGTAGATATAATATCGGAGATGCGTAAGTTCTATTCAGTTGTGTATTTGTGAACTAAAGTCTTTGAAAATGTAATAAGTTTTACGAAACGCGCTCGTGTCGCGTCAGACTAGAAATAAAAATGAATTTTGGAGAATTGATTTTTGATTTACCTCCAACAGTGAAACGAAATGTACGAAAGATTGAGAAAATTCGTGTTAGAATTATTAATCTTACTTTTTCGGTCATATTTAATAATATATATATATATATATATATATATATATATATATATATATATATATATATATATATATATGAATATATATATATTATATATATATATATTATATATAATATATATATATATATATATATACATATAATCTTGATTTCTTGGCGTTCAGATCAATTGATCGAAACTGTGAACGCCAAGAAATCTGGACTCCACCTGCCAAAGATTATTGGGGAATATGAACCTGGATATGCGTATGGAAATGTCAAGACACACAAGCCTGGAAACCCACTTCAGCCAATCATCAGCCAGACACCCACACCCACGTACAGACTGGCGAAATGACTCAACGGCTTGCTGACTCCTTATGTCCCTTGCTCCTACAGCCTGAAGTCTCCAAAGGAATTTGTTGACTTGCTGCGGGGCACACGGGCCACAGGGATAAGAGCCTCATTGGACGTAGAATCTCTATTTACCAACGTACCTGTGGATGAAACAATCGGGATGATAGCCGACAGAGTGTACCGTGATCCGGCCTGTACTCCTCTTGACATACCAGAAAACAGTCTAAGGAAACTACTCCAAGCTTGTACTAAAGAGGCACCCTTCTTGAGCCCGGATGGACACATGTATAAGCAAGTAGATGGGTTCGCCATGGGTTCTCCCCCAGGTGTCCTGTTTGCAAACTTCTACATGGGTACCATCGAGCGAAAAGTCTTAATCGACATGAACTTGAAACCGGCCATATACTGCAGGTGTGTTGACGACATTTTTATACAGGTACCTGATGTCAGACATCTGCTGGAGCTGAAGGAAGCATTTGAGCAGAATTCTGTGTTGCGTTTCACTTACGAGATGGAGAAGGATGGGAAGCTGCCCTTTCTAGATGTAACAGTCATGGAAAGGAGCGGAGCTTTCCACACTGCAGTCAACACTAAGGAAACAAACATAGGAATGTGCCTGAATGCCAACAGTGACTGCCCGGACAGGTACAAGAGGAGTGTTGTTAACGCTTATGTCGACCGTGCCCTCAGCCACAGCTCAGAATGGAAGCAAGTCGACGAAGAACTCTGTAGGGTAAGGCAGGTCCTAGTCAACAACGGCTTCTCCAATGGTTTCGTGGAAGACATCATAAGAAGGAAAGTGAAACGCCATGCAACCTCTGAGGAGACAACTAACACAACACCTATACCCCCTATTAGACTATTTTACAGGAACTTCTTTTCCACAGCCCATAAAACGGAGGAAAGGGTCCTGAAAGATATTGTCAGTAGAAACGTTATCCCTACAGACAAAAATCAGAAGATACAACTGACGATTTACTATAAAAGCAGAAAAACGGCCAGCCTACTCATGAGAAACTCTCCAGACACAAAGCAGAACGCTTTAAAAGAGACCAACGTCGTCTACGCCTTTCAAATGCCCTCTTGGGGACTGTAAGCCTAAAAAAAAAAACAGTATATAGGCAAGACAACAACATCTCTTTCCAGGCGTTTAACGATGCATAAGCAACAGGGCTCCATTAAGGAACATATAATCTCTTCCCAAACAAACCATCACCAGAGAAATCTTAGCAAACAACACAGAAATCATCGATAGATACAGCGATAGCAGACGGCTTGACGACTGCGAGGCACTACACATCAAGAAGTCAACACCAGCAATCAACAGCCAATTAATGCACAACTTTATTCTACCCACTTCAAGACTCCGCTCCAATATAGAAGCATCAAGAAATATATATATATATATATATATATATATTATATATATATATATTAAATATGACCGAAAAAGTAAGATTAATAATTCTAACACAAATTTTCTCAATCTTTCGTACATTACGCTTCACTGTTGGAGGTAAATCAAAAATCACTTCTCCAAAATTCATTTTTATTTCTAGTCTGACGCGACACGGGCGCGTTTCGTAAAACTTATTACATTTTCAAAGACTTCACAAATACACAACTGATTAGAACTTACGTATCTCTGATTTTATATCTACATTTGAGTGAGGTGGGAGGGGTGATGTGGCATTAACACAAGACAGAACAAGAGGGGATATTAATAGGGTATTAAAAGTATCAACACAAGACAGAACAGAAACAATGGGTATTGAATAGAAGTGTTTGTAGAAAGCCTATTGGTCCATATTTCTTGATGCTTCTATATTGGAGCGGAGTCTTGAGGTGGGTAGAATATACTTGTGCAATAATTGGCTGTTGATTGCTGGTGTTGACTTCTTGATGTGTAGTGCCTCGCAAACGTCAAGCCGCCTGCTATCGCTGTATCTATCGATGATTTCTGTGTTGTTTGCTAGGATTTCTCTGGCGATGGTTTGGTTATGGGAAGAGATTATATGTTCCTTAATGGAGCCCTGTTGCTTATGCATCGTTAAACGCCTAGAAAGAGATGTTGTTGTCTTGCCTATATACTGTTTTTTTTGGAGCTTACAGTCCCCAAGTGGGCATTTGAAGGCATAGACGACGTTAGTCTCTTTTAAAGCGTTCTGTTTTGTGTCTGGAGAGTTTCTCATGAGTAGGCTGGCCGTTTTTCTGGTTTTATAGTAAATCGTCAGTTGTATCCTCTGATTTTTGTCTGTAGGGATAACGTTTCTATTAACAATATCTTTCAGGACCCTTTCCTCCGTTTTATGAGCTGTGGAAAAGAAGTTCCTGTAAAATAGTCTAATAGGGGTATAGGTGTTGTGTTAGTTGTCTCTTCAGAGGTTGCATGGCTTTTCACTTTCCTTCTTATGATGTCTTCGACGAAACCATTGGAGAAGCCGTTATTGACTAGGACCTGCCTTACCCTGCAGAGTTCTTCGTCGACTTGCTTCCATTCTGAGCTGTGGCTGAGAGCACGGTCGACATATGCGTTAACAACACTCCTCTTGTACCTGTCTGGGCAGTCGCTGTTGGCATTTAGGCACATTCCTATGTTTGTGTCCTTAGTGTAGACTGCAGTGTGGAAACCTCCGCCCTTTTCCATGACTGTTACATCTAGAAAGGGCAGCTTCCCATCCTTTTCCATCTCGTAAGTGAAATGCAGCACGGAACTCTGCTCAAATGCCTCCTTCAGCTCCTGCAGATGTCTGACATCAGGTACCTGTGTAAAAATGTCGTCACCATACCTGCAGTATATGGCCGGTTTCAAGTTCATGTCGACTAAGACTTTTTGCTCGATGGTACCCATGTAGAAGTTTGCAAACAGGACACCTAGGGGAGAACCCATGGCGACCCCATCTACTTGCTTATACATGTGCCATCCGGGCTCAAGAAGGGTGCCTCCGGGACAAGCCGGGTGCTCTTTAGTACAAGCTTGGAGTAGTTTCCTCAGAATATTTTCTGGTATGTCAAGAGGAGTACAGGCTGGATCACGATACACTCTGTCGGCTATCATTCCGATTGTCTCGTCCACAGGTACGTTGGTAAACAGCGATTCTACGTCCAACGAGGCTCTTATCCCTGTGGCCCGTGTGCCCCGCAGTAAGTCAACAAATTCCTTTGGAGACTTCAGGCTGAAGGCGCAAGGAACATAAGGAGTCAGCAGGCCGTTGAGTCGCTTCGCCAGTCTGTACGTGGGTGTGGGTATCTGGCTAATGATTGGCCGAAGTGGGTTTCCAGGCTTGTGAGTCTTGACATTTCCATACGCATATCCAGGTTTATATTCCCCAATGATCTTTGGCAGGTGGAGTCCGGATTTCTTGGCGTTCACAGTTTCGATCAGTTTGTTGACCTTTGCTTTTAATTCGGCTGTAGTGTCCTTCGTTACCCTTTGGAACTTAGTTTGGTCAGAGAGTATGATGTTCATTTTTGCCAGATATTCGTCTTTTTTAAGAATGACATATATTGGCGACTTGTCACCTCTCCTGACAACTATCTCCTTGTTCTCACGAAGGCTTTTAGCTGCCGCTTTAAGCTCGGGAGACAGTATGGTGCTTCTGTAGTTGCCTCGATTCTTTCCTCCTTCTGCAATAAGTTCTGCTTGTAAGGTATCTTTGGTAGTGAACTTCTTTTGAGTCTCGAGGTCGAATATGTCGTCCAACAGAATTTCCAACTCTACTTTCCGGGCCATCTCACTCGGTCTGGACATAACATGACAGTTTATGCCCAGATTTAGGAGAGTGACTTGGTCCTCAGTGAGGTTAATTCCTGCAAGGTTCAGGAAGCCATCTCTTGGTCGTGGAATTGCCATAGGTCCTCCATATAATGTTGTTAGTTTCTTGATAATCCTTGTTTCAGTGCTGAGGTGATGTTGGTCTGTGAGGATGTCGAGGTGTTGTTCAATGCGGGTACGGATACTATCGTCGATGTTGCTATTTCTCCACTCGTTTGTAGCATGAAGTTTTGTTGTCTTTGATTTCATTCTCTGCCTTGTATATCTGATCACGAATCAGATCCTGGCGATATTTTATCGTGAAGGCTTGATTCCTTGCTGCTGGGTCGTGCGCTTTAATATTAGTATATTTTGGTAGCAGTCTTTCCTGTAGACATATATTATTAAATATGACCGAAAAAGTAAGATTAATAATTCTAACACGAATTTTCTCAATCTTTCGTACATTTCGTTTCACTGTTGGAGGTAAATCAAAAATCAATTCTCCAAAATTCATTTTTATTTCTAGTCTGACGCGACACGAGCGCGTTTCGTAAAACTTATTACATTTTCAAAGACTTTAGTTCACAAATACACAACTGAATAGAACTTACGCATCTCCGATATTATATCTACATTTGAGTGAGGTGGAAGGGGTGATGTGGCATTAACACAAGACAAAAAGGTTCAGCTATCTCCTTGTTCTTCGTGAGAACAAGGAGATAGTTGTCAGGAGAGGTGACAAGTCGCCAATATATGTCATTCTTAAAAAAGACGAATATCTGGCAAAAATGAACATCATACTCTCTGACCAAACTAAGTTCCAAAGGGTAACGAAGGACACTACAGCCGAATTAAAAGCAAAGGTCAACAAACTGATCGAAACTGTGAACGCCAAGAAATCCGGACTCAACCTGCCAAAGATCATTGGGGAATATAAACCTGGATATGCGTATGGAAATGTCAAGACGCACAAGCCTGGAAACCCACTTCGGCCAATCATTAGCCAGATACCCACACCCACGTACAGACTGGCGAAGCGACTCAACGGCCTGCTGACTCCTTATGTTCCTTGCGCCTTCAGCCTGAAGTCTCCAAAGGAATTTGTTGACTTACTGCGGGGCACACGGGCCACAGGGATAAGAGCCTCGTTGGACGTAGAATCGCTGTTTACCAACGTACCTGTGGACGAGACAATCGGAATGATAGCCGACAGAGTGTATCGTGATCCAGCCTGTACTCCTCTTGACATACCAGAAAATATTCTGAGGAAACTACTCCAAGCTTGTACTAAAGAGGCACCCTTCTTGAGCCCGGATGGGCACATGTATATGCAAGTAGATGGGGTCGCCATGGGTTCTCCCCTAGGTGTCCTGTTTGCAAACTTCTACATGGGTACCATCGAGCAAAAAGTCTTAGTCGACATGAACTTGAAACCGGCCATATACTGCAGGTATGTTGACGACATTTTTACACAGGTACCTGATGTCAGACATCTGCAGGAGCTGAAGGAGGCATTTGAGCAGAGTTCCGTGCTGCATTTCACTTACGAGATGGAAAAGGATGGGAAGCTGCCCTTTCTAGATGTAACAGTCATGGAAAAGGGCGGAGGTTTCCACACTGCAGTCTACACTAAGGAAACAAACATAGGAATGTGCCTAAATGCCAACAGCGACTGCCCAGACAGGTACAAGAGGAGTGTTGTTAACGCATATGTCGACCGTGCTCTCAGCCACAGCTCAGAATGGAAGCAAGTCGACGAAGAACTCTGTAGGGTAAGGTAGGTCCTAGTTAATAACGGCTTCTCCAATGGTTTCGTCGAAGACATCATAAGAAGGAAAGTGAAAAGCCATGCAACCTCTGAAGAGACAACTAACACAACACCTATACCCCCTATTAGACTATTTTACAGGAACTTCTTTTCCACAGCTCATAAAACGGAGGAAAGGGTCCTGAAAGATATTGTTAATAGAAACATTATCCCTACAGACAAAAATCAGAGGATACAACTGACGATTTACTATAAAACCAGAAAAACGGCCAGCCTACTCATGAGAAACTCTCCAGACACAAAACAGAACGCTTTAAAAGAAACTAACGTCGTCTATGCCTTCAAATGCCCTCTTGGGGACTGTAAGCTCCAAAAAAAACAGTATATAGGCAAGACAACAACATCTCTTTCTAGGCGTTTAACGATGCATAAGCAACAGGGCTCCATTAAGGAACATATAATCTCTTCCCACAACCAAACCATCACCAGAGAAATCCTAGTAAACAACACAGAAAACATCGATAGATACAGCGATAGCAGGCGGCTTGACGTTTGCGAGGCACTACACATCAAGAAGTCAACACCAGCAATCAACAGCCAATTATTGCACAACTAAATTCTACCCACCTCAAGACTCCGCTCCAATATAGAAGCATCAAGAAATATGGACCAATAGGCTTTCTACAAACACTTCTATTCAATATCCATTGTTTCGTGTTCTGTCTTGTGTTGATAAAATTAATACCCTATTAATACTCTTGTTCTGTCTTGTGTTGATGAAATTAATACCCTATTAATACCACATCTTGTTCTGTCTTGTGTTAATGCCACATCACCCCTTCCACCTCACTCAAATGTAGATATAATATCGGAGATGCGTAAGTTCTATTCAGTTGTGTATTTGTGAACTAAAGTCTTTGAAAATGTAATAAGTTTTACGAAACGCGCTCGTGTCGCGTCAGACTAGAAATAAAAATGAATTTTGGAGAATTGATTTTTGATTTACCTCCAACAGTGAAACGAAATGTACGAAAGATTGAGAAAATTCGTGTTAGAATTATTAATCTTACTTTTTCGGTCATATTTAATAATATATATATATATATATATATATATATATATATATATATATATATATATATATATGAATATATATATATATATATATATATATATATAATATATATATATATATATATATATATATATATATATATACATATAATCTTGATTTCTTGGCGTTCAGATCAATTGATCGAAACTGTGAACGCCAAGAAATCTGGACTCCACCTGCCAAAGATTATTGGGGAATATGAACCTGGATATGCGTATGGAAATGTCAAGACACACAAGCCTGGAAACCCACTTCAGCCAATCATCAGCCAGACACCCACACCCACGTACAGACTGGCGAAATGACTCAACGGCTTGCTGACTCCTTATGTCCCTTGCGCCTACAGCCTGAAGTCTCCAAAGGAATTTGTTGACTTGCTGCGGGGCACACGGGCCACAGGGATAAGAGCCTCATTGGACGTAGAATCTCTATTTACCAACGTACCTGTGGATGAAACAATCGGGATGATAGCCGACAGAGTGTACCGTGATCCGGCCTGTACTCCTCTTGACATACCAGAAAACAGTCTAAGGAAACTACTCCAAGCTTGTACTAAAGAGGCACCCTTCTTGAGCCCGGATGGACACATGTATAAGCAAGTAGATGGGTTCGCCATGGGTTCTCCCCCAGGTGTCCTGTTTGCAAACTTCTACATGGGTACCATCGAGCGAAAAGTCTTAATCGACATGAACTTGAAACCGGCCATATACTGCAGGTGTGTTGACGACATTTTTATACAGGTACCTGATGTCAGACATCTGCTGGAGCTGAAGGAAGCATTTGAGCAGAATTCTGTGTTGCGTTTCACTTACGAGATGGAGAAGGATGGGAAGCTGCCCTTTCTAGATGTAACAGTCATGGAAAGGAGCGGAGCTTTCCACACTGCAGTCAACACTAAGGAAACAAACATAGGAATGTGCCTGAATGCCAACAGTGACTGCCCGGACAGGTACAAGAGGAGTGTTGTTAACGCTTATGTCGACCGTGCCCTCAGCCACAGCTCAGAATGGAAGCAAGTCGACGAAGAACTCTGTAGGGTAAGGCAGGTCCTAGTCAACAACGGCTTCTCCAATGGTTTCGTGGAAGACATCATAAGAAGGAAAGTGAAACGCCATGCAACCTCTGAGGAGACAACTAACACAACACCTATACCCCCTATTAGACTATTTTACAGGAACTTCTTTTCCACAGCCCATAAAACGGAGGAAAGGGTCCTGAAAGATATTGTCAGTAGAAACGTTATCCCTACAGACAAAAATCAGAAGATACAACTGACGATTTACTATAAAAGCAGAAAAACGGCCAGCCTACTCATGAGAAACTCTCCAGACACAAAGCAGAACGCTTTAAAAGAGACCAACGTCGTCTACGCCTTTCAAATGCCCTCTTGGGGACTGTAAGCCTAAAAAAAAAAACAGTATATAGGCAAGACAACAACATCTCTTTCCAGGCGTTTAACGATGCATAAGCAACAGGGCTCCATTAAGGAACATATAATCTCTTCCCAAACAAACCATCACCAGAGAAATCTTAGCAAACAACACAGAAATCATCGATAGATACAGCGATAGCAGACGGCTTGACGACTGCGAGGCACTACACATCAAGAAGTCAACACCAGCACTCAACAGCCAATTAATGCACAACTTTATTCTACCCACTTCAAGACTCCGCTCCAATATAGAAGCATCAAGAAATATATATATATATATATATATATATATATATATATATATATATATATATATATATATATATATATATATATATATATAATATATATTATTAAATATGACCGAAAAAGTAAGATTAATAATTCTAACACAAATTTTCTCAATCTTTCGTACATTACGCTTCACTGTTGGAGGTAAATCAAAAATCACTTCTCCAAAATTCATTTTTATTTCTAGTCTGACGCGACACGGGCGCGTTTCGTAAAACTTATTACATTTTCAAAGACTTCACAAATACACAACTGATTAGAACTTACGTATCTCTGATTTTATATCTACATTTGAGTGAGGTGGGAGGGGTGATGTGGCATTAACACAAGACAGAACAAGAGGGGATATTAATAGGGTATTAAAAGTATCAACACAAGACAGAACAGAAACAATGGGTATTGAATAGAAGTGTTTGTAGAAAGCCTATTGGTCCATATTTCTTGATGCTTCTATATTGGAGCGGAGTCTTGAGGTGGGTAGAATATACTTGTGCAATAATTGGCTGTTGATTGCTGGTGTTGACTTCTTGATGTGTAGTGCCTCGCAAACGTCAAGCCGCCTGCTATCGCTGTATCTATCGATGATTTCTGTGTTGTTTACTAGGATTTCTCTGGCGATGGTTTGGTTATGGGAAGAGATTATATGTTCCTTAATGGAGCCCTGTTGCTTATGCATCGTTAAACGCCTAGAAAGAGATGTTGTTGTCTTGCCTATATACTGGGTTTTTTGGAGCTTACAGTCCCCAAGTGGGCATTTGAAGGCATAGACGACGTTAGTCTCTTTTAAAGCGTTCTGTTTTGTGTCTGGAGAGTTTCTCATGAGTAGGCTGGCCGTTTTTCTGGTTTTATAGTAAATCGTTAGTTGTATCCTCTGATTTTTGTCTGTAGGGATAACTTTTCTATTAACAATATCTTTCAGGACCCTTTCCTCCGTTTTATGAGCTGTGGAAAAGAAGTTCCTGTAAAATAGTCTAATAGGGGGTATAGGTGTTGTGTTAGTTGTCTCTATACCCCCTATTATACTATTTTACAGGAACTTCTTTTCCACAGCTCATAAAACGGAGGAAAGGGTCCTGAAAGATATTGTTAATAGAAACGTTATCCCTACAGACAAAAATCAGAGGATACAACTGACGATTTACTATAAAACCAGAAAAACGGCCAGCCTACTCATGAGAAACTCTCCAGACACAAAACAGAACGCTTTAAAAGAGACTAACGTCGTCTATGCCTTCAAATGCCCACTTGGGGACTGTAAGCTCCAAAAAACCCAGTATATAGGCAAGACAACAACATCTCTTTCTAGGCGTTTAACGATGCATAAGCAACAGGGCTCCATTAAGGAACATATAATCTCTTCCCATAACCAAACCATCGCCAGAGAAATCCTAGTAAACAACACAGAAATCATCGATAGATACAGCGATAGCAGGCGGCTTGACGTTTGCGAGGCACTACACATCAAGAAGTCAACACCAGCAATCAACAGCCAATTATTGCACAACTATATTCTACCCACCTCAAGACTCCGCTCCAATACAGAAGCATCAAGAAATATGGACCAATAGGCTTTCTACAAACACTTCTATTCAATACCCATTGTTTCTGTTCTGTCTTGTGTTGATACTTTTAATACCCTATTAATATCCCCTCTTGTTCTGTCTTGTGTTAATGCCACATCACCCCTCCCACCTCACTCAAATGTAGATATAAAATCAGAGATACGTAAGTTCTAATCAGTTGTGTATTTGTGAAGTCTTTGAAAATGTAATAAGTTTTACGAAATGCGCCCGTGTCGCGTCAGACTAGAAATAAAAATGAATTTTGGAGAAGTGATTTTTGATTTACCTCCAACAGTGAAGCGTAATGTACGAAAGATTTAAAAATTTGTGTTAGAATTATTAATCTTACTTTTTCGGTCATATTTAATAATATATGTCTACAGGAAAGACTGCTACCAAAATATACTAATATATATATATATATATATATATATATATATATATATTATATATATATATATATATATATATATATATATATATATTTTTAATAGGGAAGGGAGTACCACCTCTGGCTGGAAGAAGGGGGACCCATAGCCTCGGAGGAAACCACACATAACGCATTGGAGGGAATGTGTATTCCCTCCAATACAGTTTCTGTGTGCTTTTCTCCTACCACCCCCTTCCCCTTTTTTTTCCTTTATTGTGTATTTAAAGGTTACAAAACATACAAGACAAATGCCTAAAGGTTATGGATCTCTTGGAGCTCCTCCGCTTCTGGACAGGAACCGAGGACGCAGCAAGCATTTCCCCTCTGGATCGCCACACTGAGACGCTGAAATAAAAAACTGGAAGCCCTTGGGTCTCTGGTGACGTCAATGAGCTTGGACCCCAATTCCTTGAGAAATTCCAAGGCACTCTTGCCCCAGGGGCCATGCGTCTCAGACTCTATGGGAACAAAGAGGTATTGACCTTCCAGTCGCCTGTACTTGAGTGATTTTGCTGTTTCCCTGTGGTTGGCCGCCCCACCTGCTTGATCAGCTCCGAAGTGTACATAGGTGTCAGCCAGGGTGGATACACATGTGTAGTCCCACACCAACTGTCTACCCTCCTTCCATGAATATATGGTGATGCCATCAGGGAACTATAGTTGTGCGAAGTGCTGGGAAATCCGGGTTTTGGACCCCTAGGATGCGAGGTTCTCTCTCCGCTGGGCACCCAGCTGAGACGAGGCTTCTCTTGATGATGTCATTGACCTCGTTGTGTCTTGCATGCCAGCCCTTTGTGCTTCCGCAATGCAACCCATGCAGTCCGTTTTGGTCTGCTTCCACCCTGTTGCAAATACATTTGTATTCAGTGTGAATTGGGGCACCAAGGCGGAGGGCCACTGCTACACGAAGGGATTCTGGATCTAGGCGCGTGCCCATTGCAGACATGGGTACTGCCAGGAGGAAGTCTCCTGCATGGGGGGCACGAACTGCTCTGAGGCGGGCTTTCTCCTTGTCTGATGTTGCGACTCTTAGCATGGCATCAGCTACTTTTTCCACTAGAGGGTGGTCCCAGCCGGACTGTTTGTGTTGTTTTGTTGGCTCTATAATGGTTGCTGGGGCTGCAAGAACATTCCACTGATGTGAACATTCAGTGAAAGCAGGATCGTGTATTCCTGCTGAATCTCTCAGGGTTGCAGGTAAAATATCTCTGACGAGGTCGTGCGATGCATGAGAAAAGGAAAGGAAGGCTGGTAGAGCAATTTGGGAGGCTGTGCGGACACCAAGGCCGCCGAGTCTTACAGGAAGGGTTGCTTGCTCCCACTGAGAGTCGTCCAATGGCAGGTTCAGGACTTTCACCAGCATGGACCTCAGAAGGGTGTCATACACATTTAACTTAGGGCTGCTGTAGGATGGAGAACATCTCAGAAAGTAGGTCAACTTAGGGAGAGACAGGCATCTTGTAAGGAGAAAGAGAGCATCATGGGCATCAATCTTGTCAATCCTGTCCTGCATTCTCTTTAGGTCAGTGATTTTTGCAGCCAGGACCTCCTCGATTGCTCGTGGGCCAATGGGGGCACCCAGGAGAGTGCAGTCCGGTGGCTCGACAACGAGAATGTCTGGAAGAGCATTTTGTATTTGCCCAGAGATGTCTGGGTTGCGGGAGATTATTTCACATTTGGATGCATTGAGAATGAGGCCTAAGGCTGCTCCCTGCTCCTGGATTTTCCTTATATCCCCCAAAATGGTTTCCGGAGTTCCAGCTAGAGTGCCATCATCCAGGTACCAGATGTTTAGCTCGCTTGTCAGACTATCAGTGACCTCTTTGATAGCTAGGCAGAAAAGGAGGGGGGCTAAGGGGTCACCTTGTTGGACACCTTCACAGGAGTTTATTTCATGCTCCCCAAAAAGAAGCTTAGAGTCCCCACTGTAGCACGATCGGATGAATGGGTAAAGGGGACGGAAATGGTTGTGTACAGCCCTGAGGACAGCGTCTCGTCTGACTTGATTGAAGGCATTTTTGAAGTCAAACTTTACTAGCTTTACTTGCTTTATATATATATATATATATATATATATATATATATATATATTTATATATATATATATATATATATATATATATATATATATATATATATATAATGTATATATATATATATATATATATATATATATATATATATATATATATATATATATATATATATATATATATATATGCGAGGCACTACACATGAAGAAGTCAACACCAGTCAACACCATATATATATATGTATATATATATATATATATATATATATATATATATATATATATATATATTATATATATATATAATATATACATACATATATATATATATATATATATATATATTATAATATATATATATATACATACATATATATATATATATATATATATATATATATATATATATATATATAATATCATATATATATATATATATATATATATATATATATATATATATATATATATATATATATATATATATATATATATATATATATATATATACACAAATGATTTGAGTGGTAATCAGTGCCACTGTTGGATATACTTCAGGCTACTTCCTCAAAATCACCCTGGATTGGTGTAGGCACTAATTGACACTCAAAGGTGAATTAATTATACTTAAATATATAAATTAGGTAAATAATTATAGATACACAGCACAACTCCTGTTGATATAGATCCCACCATATAAAATGGTCTTCATAATTAATTAATTGTACTAGTTTGTTCAATATTGTCTAGCTCTCTAGACTATCCCGGTTCGAAGACCCAATCATATGGATCTGAGAACTAGTGTATTTCTAGATTTAATGAAAAAGTTTATTTTCTTTATCTTTATGTTACGGACCCGAATCCAGCGTCAGAGCACGGAGCAGTGACGACAACGCCATCTGTGAGTCCGCTCCCGAAACCTCCTCCAAATGGACAACGCCATCTAGTGAGGACGGGATATACCGGCCACAGGTGCTGGATTCCCGTCTTAATCAGCTCATAACGTAGCCGCTGCTGATCTCTGGTGAGGTGGCGCTTAGACAGTGAACGCCATCTATGGAGTAAATAGATGGACGTTTGTGTCTAAGCCTGTAAGTGAGGTTCCCTAGAGCGTCCCCAGTACTAATGATGTATCTGATTGCAGAGTCAACCTGGGATTGCTGTATTGGACGATGGATCAGTGTACCCAAGGCTGCCAAGGTCTCTTCACGAGTCTGCTGAAGAAGCTGTGAGTCACCCCAGGACGAACTCTGTATGAGAGTATTAGCCTGCCTGTGACGTGGCAGTATCAGGAATCGCCTTATCCGGGGCTGGCTGGTGGAAGAGACTAGCCACTGTGGTGCTTAGTGAGGAGAGTGATCAGCGGGCTCACACGAGGCTCCTGCCTAGTGTGATGGTTCACCAGCTCACTTACAATAAGTGCTCTTATTCCTGTGGGAGCCAGTACACTTGTTAAGTGGGCGGACTTAAGTTTGGTAACCAGCAACCGAAACATCTAGTGTTTGGGCTCATGTGAGAGCCCCAGTCATCAGCAGTCCATAAATGTTACCCTGGCCGGGGTGGCATGTCTCTGGACAGTGCTAGAGCTGATAGCATCATCTCATTGTATGGAATGGAGCTAGACAGCTTTGCGCGGGAACAGCTAGGCCACCGGCGTGGGTGTGCTGTGGGCCTCCCGCGCTCGCTGGCCACTTGAGTCGTTGTCATGGAAACAGCCGCCATCTTGGTAAACATCTTGAGCCGCCATGTTGGTCGGCCATCTTGGAGTTGCCCTAGGGGCTATGCTACACTGTCGCTGATTGGATGAGAGGGGTAGGCCGCTGTATGCCTTCCTCTCATTGATTATTTTGAGAAGGACGCGGATAGCCAGTGTAGCATCATTCTGAACCCAGCTGCCACCTTGTCAAGACGCTCTCTGTACTCAATTCGGCCAAATTGAAGTATAGGGCGTCGTGGTGGCTGGACTACTCAACTGCTGATGCTTCCTGCTTCACCAACGACAACGGTCGTCACAGAATCCGGCCGAAGTCGTCGCTTGGAGGGGTTTAAGTCATTTTTGTGCAGGGGGTAGAGGTACAGTGATCTGAGATCGTGGGGAATGTGCATACGAGCAGCAACAGACTCGTAGATCCCATACCAGTGATGATTAGACTTGCTAGTGCTCTGTAGCAGTCGATGGGAACGGGGAAATTCGTGTTAGTGTTAAGGCAAATTTTCCATGTTTGTGTGAGACGCTATCGTTGTGCGCGTCACCTGGGTATGAACGCTTCACTTCACCGGTGAGTCGAGGGTGCGAACTCAGCCGTGTTGAGTGGGAGGGGTTCGAGTGTGCGCCAATTTTTTTTCGAATAAATACTACCACGCCTATGCCACCCAAAGCGAGCCAGCCACCGGAAGCGGGGTGCCTGATGTATGGGAATTGTGTTTAGCCGGCAGTGTGAATGAGTATGTACCTATGTGTGTATTTCTGGTGATTAGTAGTCTCTAAAGCTTGAATTCGAGGTCAAGTGTTCCGTCACATTGTCACGCAGCACCTGTTCAGATGGAGTGAATTGTGGGCGAGGAGATTAATCACCTTTGTTTCATCTTGTCAGTCCAGAGGGACTAAGTCTGGTGTACACAGACGTACAGTGTGTGTGTGTGTGGGTACACACGGGAACAGAGTATACATAGATTAGCCAAGGACTGAGAGGATGTCCATGTAATAATTATATTATTCCATTGTGGTAGTCATTTTTGATCATCCATGGGACAAAGTGATATCATTTCCATGTGTGGTCTTGCAGGTGTGGAATTCCAACACTGAGCGCTCAGGTATGTGTAACGCCAGTGATTCCTGGCAATGATTATTGTGGAGTGTACCACAGTGTGGTCTTAATTTCTTGTATCGTTCCCAGGGCCGTGACAAGTGTGATTTATATTTATATATATATATATATATATATATATATATATATATGTATTAACGTAATTTTGGTGAGTTTTTGGTGAGTGACGTGGCTGTCGGGAGAGACCGCCCCTGCTCTGTCAAGTAACGTAACTCTCGAGAGTGTTTATTGACATGCGTGATCGATAAATCACTCACCCATGTGATTTAAGGAGTGTGAGATTCTCCTTAGTGTTCCCAATAACGTTTGATAGGTGTAGGCTACATGTGTCAGCAGTAATTATAATTATATATATATATATATATATATATATATATATATATATATATATATATATATATATATATATATATATATATATATATAATCGTAGTGTCACGGTGCCCAGTGTTATTGTGTTATTTACTGTGTGGTGATTGAAATATATTGCCTATGTTCTAGGGGTTATTGAGAGCATTGGGGTCATTTGCAGCAGTAAGTAAGTAAGTGTGTGCAGTATTTTAATATTTGGAAATTAGAGTACTTGCCGTGTGTTATTGCAAAGGGGGTTGTTATTTGATGGTGATTGTTGCTAGTGTTGAGCAATCACCGTATGTGATTGCAGTTCAGTAAAGCCATTGTGGGGCAGTGTTCTAGAGGGTTCATGTCCTGTATGTTATTTTACTAGATTCTGCAGTATTGTCATTGCAACCGGATTGTAACGTAAATCACTGTGATTTGTTAGTGTGATTTGTCATTGTCGTGGGGGAACTCGGCTGTAGACGAGTACTTGGGTACACATATATTCTCCTGGTTATCTGGCAGGACATCGAAGTCCAGTATTCAGTGAGGTGATTGGGAGGCAATTAATATAACGTAACCAGGGGAACGCCCATTGCTTTAAGAGAATTTGTTCTTTGACAATTTGAGTAATGTAGAATGCGTTTGAGTTAATTTACGTTCCTGCAAGCAGCTACGGTAGTCTCGAGGAGCCTAGCCATCAGCCAGATAAGAATTAGAGTATTGTCTGTCGTAATTAACGGTCAGTGGGCCGGGTAATTGACGTGTTTCAGGAAGTCAAAGTAATTAACCTCGATCCTTGTTTGATCGACTCAATTGAAGGCTACATTGTTCCATTAACGTAACGTCGTTATCTGCCCGGAAGTACCGGCACTTGATTGACTCGTGGGAGGAGTAGCGTCATTTTAGAATAACGTAAACGTGGGGTTAATTACTGTTATTAGCCGCCTGAATTGATCTGAGTATGGAAGGCTTAGACGGAATTCATACCTTAATGTAAATTGCTGAGCCAGTGTGAAAGGTTGCGTATTTTAATTGCTTAATTATTGATCTTGAGGATAGTAATTAATTTCTCTAAAGGTAATCACGAGTGATTACTTTTCTCTTAGCACTTTGGACATTGTAAATCAGAGTTTACCATCGCCGAGTGATTAGTAACCGATTAACGTAAATTAACGTAACTAGTAAAGAGATTAATCAGCTGTCTGGAAGTACAGGGATTAATGGGATTTTCTCACTGAATGCTCGACGGGTAGAGTGTTGTGTAATTTCCGCGTTACTAGTGACAGTTGTAAGAGTTGTTAATTTAACGTAAATGTTACCTTGTTATTAACGTAAATGTTATTGTGTTATTAACGTAAATCAATTGTTATTGATTGTTGATCGTCCGGGACGGAGTGTTAACGTATGGATTAATTTGAGGAAGGATGCTGGAGTTGCCAGTGAACCCATTAGTTATTGTTGTCATTGACAGACTACTGATTTGATTGCATTGTAACCGCCATTGCAGGTGTAGACTGCACTGAGGCGTAGAACAGTTAGGAGGTTACTAGAGACGTATTTCAGAATCTACTGTGTCATTTGTTGTAATTGTGATTATAGATCTGTTAGTTCTTGTTTCTTGTTGATTCCTCTGTGGTCACGCTTATGTTCGAGTTAGTTCATTATGCAGTCCGAAGGGCTGGTGTCTAGCTGTCATTGATAGTGTCACAGGAAGGATTTCGAGTAACGTCATTGACATTTCTTTTTGTTTTGTTGTAGTAGTTAGTACTTTATTGAATAAACTAAGTTGTTATGGTTAACACTGTCTTTTCGTTCCACCCCCACACATTATTATTGTTATGCAAATGTTCTTCACACTCGACTAATA
>NC_091158.1:41796189-42018689 GCF_040958095.1 Procambarus clarkii
CTTGATGCAGGGCTGGAGTTGCCCAATTCTCGAGCTGGCAGGCTGGCGTCCAGACTGAGAGCAAGACCGTATAGCAAGTAAGTAAGTAATTATCAAAAGAAGGCACCAAACCGGGAAGGCTATGTAGCACCATCAAATACGCAAAATAATCAGAGGGCGCTAAATATCACCAAGGATGCCAATACGAGAACAAAAACGCATAAGGCGAACGATATCAAAAGTATCCGAGTCACCAAGAATTCTATCGAGGGACAGGTGACCGCGAGGGGCGGTCGGAAAGCAAGACACACGCTCGTCCTGGAAGTCAGGACATTCAAGAAGGACATGCACGACCGTAAGAGGGACAATGCAACTAGGACAACAAGGAGCATGGCGGCGCTCCATCAAGTGACCATGGGTTAAGCGAGTATGGCCAATACGCAACCTCGCCAGAGCTGTTTCCCACCGCCGGTTACGGTGGAAGGAGGACGGCCACGAGGAAACACAACATTTAAGAGTACGTAGCTTGTTACCAGTAACAGACAACCAAGAAGCCTGCCAACGGGTAAGGACTGAGGAATGGATAACCGGGTAAAAGTCGGAATACGGAATGCCTTTGCGAGAGATGGGACAAGAGCGGACAGCTTCCTTGGCAGCAGCATCCGCACGCTCATTTAAAGACACACCAATATGGCTGGGAACCCAACAAAACTCAACCGACTTAAATTTACTGTGAACGAGAAACAGCCAATGCTGGATCTCGACAACTACTGGATGAACTGGATTAAAGGACCCGAGAGCCATGAGGGCACTACGAGAGTCAACAACAACCACAAAGGAAGACTGACAACGAGAAAGCAGGAGACGAAGAGCATAGAGAATAGCATAAAGTTCCGCTGTAAAGATGCTAGTCTCCGGAGGCAAGCGACACATATAAGTGCGATCAGGAAAAACAACAGAGTAGCCAACACCGTCCGCTGACTTAGACCCATCGGTGAAGACAGAAACGGAGCGGGAGTGAGAAGAAAAGTGCTCGAGGAAAAGGCGTTTTAGAACCGTAGGAGGGGTAAAAGCTTTAGTGATACGGGTCAAGGATGTACAAAATCGCGGAAGAGGGACCCTCCACGGGGGCAAAGAAGGAACAACACGAGGAGAAACATCAGAAATACGAACGGAAAGAGAATCCTGTAGGCGAGATAACCGGACAGAAAGAGGGAGGTGGTGAAGAGGAACAGGAACCGCAGGAGGGGTAAAAGTTAAAGCACGACAGAGGCGAGAGGAAGGATGTTGCAAGGACCGCGCAAGATAGCGAAGACAGTAGCGATCACGGTGGTCCTGGAGAGACAGGAAGCCAGTGTCAACATACAAGCTAAGGATGGGAGTCGAACGAAAGGCACCAGAACTGAGGCGCAACCCAGTATGGTGCAAAGCATCAAGACGGCGAAGAGTAGAAGGAGAAGCAGACGAGTAAGCAGGGCAACCATAATCGAGCTTAGACAGGACGAGAGAGGAATGTAAAGCAAGGAGAGTGCGCCTATCTGCCCCCCAAGAAGTATGGGACAAGACCCGAAGGAGGGTAAGGGCCTTAGAGCACTCAACACGGAGGTAAGAGATATGGGGAGACCAAGACAAACGAGTGTCAAGGAATAACCCCAAAAGCTTCGCAGAATCTTTGTATTCAAGGGGATGACCATAAAGTGACAAAGAGGGACGAAGAACAACCCGTTTCCGCGTAAAAGTCATGGCACTAGTCTTAGAAGTAGAGAACTTGAAGCCATGACCTGTGGCCCAAGACGACACGGCATCAATTGCAAGTTGAAGCCGGCGTTGAAGGAGAGGCGAATCATCACCCTGACAACAAAGGGTAAGATCATCGACATAGAGAGCGGAGAAGACACCAGAAGGAAGAGAGGAAAGAAGACCATTGAGGGCAACCAGAAAAAGAGTAGTGCTCAGAACACTACCCTGGGGCACACCTTCGTATTGCTGAAAAGAGGGAGAGAGAGCGGTACCAAGGCACACCCGAAAGGAACGACGAGAGAGGAAGCTGCGGAGAAAGAGAGGGAGATGACCACGAAGGCCGAAAGAATGAAGTTGAGATAGGATATGATAACGCCAAGCAGTGTCGTAAGCCTTTTCTAGGTCAAAAAGGACGGCAACAACGGAGGTCTTCGCAACAAAAGCAGAACGAATATAGACCTCCAAGTTCACCAGGACATCTGTCGTGCTGCGGCACTTGCGGAAACCAAATTGAGAAGGGGAGAGGAGGTGATGGTGTTCCAGGAACCACATCAGACGAACGTTAACCATACGTTCAAAGAGTTTGCAGACACAACTTGTGAGAGCAATAGGGCGAAAGTCCTTAGGGGAAGTACCCAGAGACCCCGGTTTGCGAACAGGGAGGACAACGGCATCGAGCCAGTCCTCAGAGACTGACGACGACTCCCAGATCCGATTATACAGACTCAGTAAATACTGAGACGTGCTCGGAGGGAGATGGCGAAGCATCTCATAATGAATACCATCGGAGCCCGCCGCCGTAGAACCGCAGAGGGCCAGGGCAGAACGAAGTTCAGAGAGAGAGAAGGGATCATTATAGGGAAGCTGAAGATGAGTGCAGAAATCTAAAGGACGAGACTCAAGGACAGGTTTACGAAGAAGGAAAGATTGGGGAAGATGAAGACCAGAGCTAACAGAAGAAAAGTGGGAACCCAGTTCGGAAGCGACCCGCAACGGGTCCGCCACAAGAGTATCATGGAGGTGAAGGACCGGTGAAACATCGGGAACGAACTTACCCGCTATCTTGCGGATACGCTTCCAGATCTGGGCCAGAGGGGTTTCGGACGTAATTGTTGAGACATAAGATGCCCAACATTCACGTTTAGCCGTACGGATGGCCCTACGGGCCACCGCACTCGCTTTCCGAAATAAAAGAAAATAATCGGTCGTCTGCCTACGGCGGTGCCTCTTCCAGGCTGCACGCTTACAGCGGACAGCCCGAGCACAGTCCGCATTCCACCAGGGAACGCACTTCCGTGGACCCCGAGAGGAAGAGCGAGGAATAGAGCGGAGGGCAGCGTTGAAGACAGTGTCATGAAAAAGGAGGAGAGCGCGAGAGAGGTGCAGAAGGGAGAGGTCAGAGAGAGTAGCACTGAGGGAAAATAGGGTCCAGTCCGCCTCAGCAAACTGCCACCTAGGGAAAGAGAGGGAAGGGCGAAAAGAGAAAAAGGAAACAAGGATGGGGAAATGATCACTTCCATGGAGGTCATACAGAACCTGCCACGTGAAATCTAAGTAAAGAGAAGAAGAGCAGAGAGAAAGATGAAGACAAGAAAGGGTGCGAGTCCGAGAGTCCAAATGAGTGGGCTCACCAGAATTCAGAAGAGACAGGGAAGAAGAGAGGAGAAACGGCTCAAGGAGGCGACCCCGGGTATTCGTCAGAACGTCACCCCAAAGAGAATGACGACAATTGAAGTCACCCAGCAGGAGCACAGGCTCCGGCAAGGAGTCTAGGAGGTGTTTCAAATCAGGAAGAGAGAGCGGGACACTCGGGGGGAGATAAATGGAACAAACTGTGTACCATTTCCCAACAAAGATACGAGCAGCAGAACAATGGAGAGGCGAAGGAAAAAGTAAAGGAACAAAGGGAACATCAGCCCGAATCAAGAGAGCAGAAGAATTAGAAGCCCCAGCAATGGCTGGGGGGGGGGGGGAGAGAAAGGAATAGCCACGAAAACGACCAGGACGAGCACCAAGCATTGGCTCCTGGAGACAGACACAAAGGGGCGAAAACCGCGAAATCAGAAGTTGGAGTTCGAGGAAATTGGCGTAATAACCTCGAACGTTCCATTGAAGAATGGACAACGACGAGAAGAGAAAGGACAAAAACAGAGAACAAGGAAGAAACAAAGGCGAAAGAGCAACAGAGCACGTTAAAGAATATCAAGGTCGGGATCAGGGTCAGCAAAGTCAGGGTTAGGGGGCATGGGTAAACTGAGCAAAGACGGAGGGAAGGAAACGGGAGAACAGATCAGAGGTGGGCGGGCAGGGTCCGGAGGAGGAGGAGAAAGAGGAGGAGACAACGGAGAGGAGCAGTCAAGGACAGCAGCAGGAAGAGGGGGAGTAGAAAGAAGGGAGCGCACCCCAGCAAGAGCAGCAACCGAAAGGGAAGCAGGGGCCAAAGAAACCTCCATAGCAGGAACAGGGGGCGCAAGCACTGAAACGGAAGGGGAAGGAACAACAGAGCCAGAAGGAGGAGCTGAGGAAGAAAGCGAAGCCTTCTTACCCGCCGGGGAAGAGGAAGGAGAGGAGCCAGGCTTACGCTTCTGACTTAAAGAGACTGGTGTCCCAGCAACTACGTACCGGGCAACGGATTCCAGTGTCTCAACAGGAGAAGCCGAACGAGAGCACACACGACGGCCGTTAGGAGAGCGATGGACATCCGCCCGCACCGACAGGCGGTGGGGAGAGCCGATAGATGGAGGAAGAGGATGGGAAGGAGGATCGGAGGGGGACGAGGAAGAAGACACAGAAGACACGACAGACCGGGTAGAAGGAAGGGGAACCCCAGACAGAGGACCAGGAGGAGGATCCTTCGGGAGAGAACCCAAAGGGACAGAGGAGGGGGCAGTGGGCGCATCAGGGTCCAAGGCCCGGAAACGGTTGTGAGTCTGAAAAAGGCGGGAAGGACGAGGAGAGGAAGAGCGCAACACGCGAGCATAAGAGATATTAGCATAAGGCGGGAGCCGGCGAACCTGGCGCCTCGCCTCAGGAAAAGATAAACGCTCCCGGTGCTTCAAGTTGAGGACGGCTGCCTCAAGCTTGTAATGGACACACGCACGGGAGAAGGTAGGATGGGCCTCACCGCAGTTGAGGCAACGAGCCTGGGGAGAAGCGCACTCCGACTTAGAGTGACCTTCGCCACCACACAAAGGACAGAGAGAGACAGTCCCGGAGCAGCGGAGGGCACCATGCCCAAACCTCCAGCACTTGTTGCAGAGCCGAGGAGAAGGAATGTACTTCTGGACAGAGCACCTGGCACCAGCAAGAATGACAGAGGGTGGAAGGGTCCTACCATCAAAGGTAATCTTCACAACCCGGAGGGGTTGACGGCGACTACCACAAGGGGGACGAGTAAACGTGTCCACCTGGAGAATAGAATGGCCCTGGGCAGCGAGGATATGTCGAATATTGTCGTGGCAGTCGCGCAGGTCCCGAACACCGGTCGCAACATGGGGCGGGAGCAAATTAGTGCCAACACTGGCATTCAACTGAGCGTTCTTCGAGACCCGAACGGGGGTCTCGCCAAGGCAGGATAAGGCAGCCAAGCGGGAAGCAGCATCCTGAGAAGGAGCAGCAACGACACGTGTACCGAGACGAGTGGGGTTGAAAGTAATGGAGGCATCCACGGAATCAATGAGATGTCGATGGAGGGAGAAATCGTCAGGAGGCGCAGAATCAAGAGGGAGGAGATCAAAATATTTGGCCCACGAAGCGGGACCAAACAAGGCTTGATAGGTAGCAGAACTGGAAGGAATCGAGCGAGGGCGGCCGTGACGAGGACGACGGTGAGAACCCCCAGAGAGAGAGGGGTTAAAAGGCGCAGTAGTTACAACTAGAGAAGGAGCCGCGCCAGGGGACGAGGTAGTCACCACTGGGGGCTTGGGGCTCGACCCATCCACAGAGGAGGGAGGGGAGCCAGAGGAAGGAGTCAGAGAGGCCAAAGGAGGAGCAAGGTCGGGGCCCAATGCAGCGGAGGCTACAGAGCCCGGTCTTCCAATACGGACCGACTCGGGGGCTTGGTCGCCCACCCCACGAGCCTGAGAAGGTAAACCAGAAGAAGCCGAAACAGGGGTTATCATCTTGACGAAAAGAAGAATTCACTCACGAATGTGCCCCCACACCCACCATGGAGCCACAATTAGAGGCAGGACACCCAACAAGAAGCTATCGCCGATCTTGTCGGGGCCTCCTAGGGGTGCGTCGTGAGTATACGCCCCACAAACGCCACCTTAAGAAACCGACAGTCCGTCGAGATCGGGTTCAGTGACGAAGTGGGGATTGACAATAAAAGGTTCCCCTCGCTCTCGACGTCGGGTACTGCAGTTCTACGGGTGCAAGAGTATGCCTCCTCAAGCACCCGGGCGTCAAAATAGAAGAAGTCCAAGGGAAGAACCAGAACGAGCAAAAGGTCGGCAGGAAACGGCAAGCAGATAGGAGAAGAGGGGGGAGAAAAACGAAACAGAAGGAAAAGGAAAAGATGCCCAGCAGAATTGGAGAGGACGGCAGCAGGAGCACAAGGCTAGAAAAGGACAGAGGACTGTCCCAAGGAGCATCACACTCCGGCAGCCGCCCACTAAGCCCCCACACGGCGACAACGAGCTGAGCGGGGAGGGGGGGACCGTATAGCAAAGCAACGCCATAAATCCAAAATCTTAACTTAATTAACAGATTTTTTTATGATTAGTTATTTATGGTTTTATATATAATCCCCCCACCCCAAGTGTGAAAGGAATCAGTTGTGCAGACTGAGTCAGTCCACTACTTTTAATAAAATAAACTTATAATGTAATTAAATATATAATTAACCAAAATTTAATAATATATCATATAAAATTAAACTGATTAAATATTGCTCTCAAATGTAAATTCCCACAGTCCTTCCTTGGTGTCCATGGGAAGAGGTGGGTCTGACTAAAGGTGTCCATGGGAAGAGGTGGGTCTGACTAAAGGTGTCCATGGGAAGAGGTGGGTCTGACTAAAGTGTCCATGGGAAGAGGTGGGTCTGACTAAAGTGTCCACGGGAAGAGGTGGGTCTGACTAAAGGTGTCCACGGGAAGAGGTGGGTCTGACTAAAGGTGTCCATGGGAAGAGGTGGGTCTGACTAAAGGTGCCCATGGGAAGAGGTGGGTCTGACTAAAGGTGTCCATGGGAAGAGGTGGGTCTGACTAAAGGTGTCCATGGGAAGAGGTGGGTCTGACTAAAGGTGTGAATGGGAAGAGGTGGGTCTGACTAAAGGTGTCCATGGGAACAGGTGGGTCTGTCTAAAGTGTCCACGGGAAGAGGTGGGTCTGACTAAAGTGTCCACGGGAAGAGGTGGGTCTGACTAAAGGTGTCCATGGGAAGAGGTGGGTCTGACTAAAGTGTCCACAGGAAGAGGTGGGTGTTATGACCACGCATACACAAGTATGATCATACTGAGATTGGTGTAGGAGTGTGCTCAAACTATACAGTGATATCTTGGTTGATAGCCTCGTATCACGAATATTGTGTATATGATGTAATCTCATGTTACCATATATTAATCTAATTTAATGTATTGTCAATGTATGACATACATTTCCCAGTCTATATTCTGTATTAAAGATGTATGCCATGTAATTGTGGATATATATATATATATATATATATATATATATATATATATATATATATATATATATATATATATATATATATATATATATAATATATATATATATATTTTTTTTTTTATATAAAAGTTTGTGAGGGTAGAACCTCTGGTGCCAATGTGGGGACCCATAGCCTCGGAGAAGAAAATAGAAAGTATTCAGAGGAGACCTTGTGGATTCTCACTGAACACTAATATTATCTTCTACCACCCTGTTACGGCCCTCTCGGGACGCAACGGGGTCCTTACTCTGATGTTGTTAGAGGAAGATATATATCCGTTCCCAAGCCAGTAGTAGCTATCAAGGGATGTGATCCGTGACGCAAGTAACTTAAAGGGAGTAGGGAAAGAAAGTTAAGAACTTAATATTATACTTATCACCATCACCAATTAAATATAAAAAATCAAAAAGTGCACAGGGGGAGGATATTAACACTATACAAGGGGATTAATCCATAATCGTTGTCTTCTGCTGAAGACGCTGGTGCCACAACTCTCGGTGCCGAGTCCTTGGTGCTTCTTCGTGGCCATGTAACACTGTAAAAGTGTTTGAGTTAGTTTATTTAAAATATATATAGAGTACATGAGTCACAGACAAGGATCTGAGAGGCGCCAGTTGTCTGCCTGAGATCTCACACCTCTAACCGTTAATGACCCCAAGTGACCTGAGGTCAGATCATGAGAATTTCACCTTGCTTCCGCTAAGCGTATAATTGGAGCCGGGTAGCCTTCAAACATGCCGACGTTTAAGGAGTGGCTTGGTAGTGCCGGAGGCTATCTACTTGTGGGCGGAGTTAGCTACTAGGTTCCCCAATATAAACTCGGAGAGCTATCGAGCATGAAGCAATAGGAGACCGGCCAGCGGAGCAGAGCAGAGGCCAGCCGTCGAGATAGGCCGTCACCAGACGGGGGGTGACGCTGCCTGAAAATTGCAGACCACCCCCCCCCTCTCTATTCAACTTAGACTCAGTCCTCGGTGAGTGAACATTTAGGTGACTTGGTCGTGTTTACATATGTTGTGTGATGATCAGGGGCAGTCAAGTTGTAGGGTTCTCGAATTCTTGGATGATGACTCACTTTGCATATTAAACTGGAACATTTGAATTGAATTGCTAAATTATGATACTTCATGGGAAATATAATTATGAATTTATTATTTAAATTGTGTTTAACTTTGTTCCCTAGAGCTTTGAGTTGAGGTGAGAAAGCCTCTGTGGTTACTGGTTTCATGGTTTAGAATGAGTACATGATAAAGATGGGACCATACTAATAATGATCTCTTGATGACATCTTTTGAGAATTTTGTGATACAGACAAGTTCCATTCCTTGTCTTGTATGTAATGATCATGAATGGATGGTGGCAGCATTTCGTCTTCTACTTTCTACTCTTCTACTTCTACTATCTACTCTTCTCCTTCTACCTATCTACACCTCTCCCTCCACCCCTCTCTAAACTCTCACTTTCAACTAATGACCCTCCTCGCCCCTCCCACCTCTCTGCCTCTCACCCCAAACCCTCACTAATTACTTCACATTTCATTTCTTTCCTCTCGTTTCTCTTATACGTTTGTGGCAATGATTCTGTATTCTAGAGTTCTCTCTGGAGTTTCGGGTAACTGATCAAGTGACGGCGCCTTGTAGTCTTAGCACCTAGGTAGTCAAATACCTAGGTTACAAGGTGTTGAATGAGAGAGGTTGCCTTAGGAACTCTGGAGGTGCTCTAGAATAGTTAGCTAACTGGGGACGGGATAACGGACTAGAGAGAGCTGTTTCCCCCGGCCTCGTTAGTTAACTGGGGGGTGGAATAATGGACAAGATAGAGCTATTTCCCCCACCCCCGTTACAATGTTGGTAGCGGTGTTGAACAATGTTTAAGGTATTGGTGTTCTTTTAACATTGTTCAGTCCCACGTGTCTTTTTGCCGCTCAGGCGCTATCAGGGAGATCTTGACAGGTGTTTATTATTCGCGAGTTAGCGAACTTTTTTTCAGGTTAGGAGATTGTGATTCTCTGGTGTTGTGTTTAGTGATTTTGTGAGTTTTGTGGTATTCAGGGAATGTTCACCAGAACTTGCGTGTGTAGTGATTTATGTTAGTAATAAGATTTGGTGATTTGGGAACTTAGCGGTGTTGGTAGTGCAGGTAAGCTGAGTGTGACAGGTGACCTCGCATGTCCCACGGGGACACCCAGCCACCGCTGGTCTCCAGGTCAGTGGGGAGTGGCAGGTGTAGTTCTTAAATAGTTTTTAAGTAGTTTTTAGTGGTTCTGCTCAGATTATTGCGATCGACTGTTTTACTCCATTTGAACGCAATAACCCGAGGTGTACTGGTATTGTACAGCATGCTAGGGGGAGGCTTAGTATGTCAGTAGACTTCACGTTGGGGACGCTCGACGTTAGATAGTCTGGTCACAGGGGTGGCAACAGTTTGGAGTTGTTGACCGGCGGAGAAGCTAGGAAAACACTCTGGGTCACGTAGGTGGCTGTAGGTTAAGGGTGGGAGTAACGGTTAATTAAGTACTTAAGATTAGGAACGGTACAGTTAAGTTTAGGCTAGTGTTTTGTCTATTAGTGTTGATTTTTTTTGTGTGACAAGTTAAAAGTAGTGATGACCTTATTCTCTCTTCTCTAACTTTACTCTGTTACTGTTTTATGTTCCACCAAGTCAATATCATTCAGAGTTAATTGGATTATTTTTAAAAAATTTAAGTGTAGTTGTTGCCAGGAGGAGAGCGGTATAACTGGACTGTGTAAACCCTATACAAACTACAGGGTCACACAACAGCATGGAACACGGGTATTGTCGCCTTTATGTTCATCCACAGGTGGGAGCCAGAGGAGAGGCGCGACGCATATGCAGAAGAGGGAGACGGCTGCTGTGTACCATACTCACGGGCGTTTATCACCACCACCACGACCAGCCCACTACCTGGAGGTCATGGTTTCACCACCACCACCACCCCAGGGGACCCCAAGATGCAGCCCTCTCGGTCGGTCAACATTGGTCTACCCAGGATGGACCCCAGGACGGACAGACCCCCAATGGACCCCAGGTCGCTTGTCTAAGACCCATGGGAGGAGGAAGAGAGAAGAAAGAAGAGAGAAGAAAGAAGAAAGAAGAAAGAAGGAAGAAGAAAGAAGAAAGAAGAGAGAAGAAAGAAGAGAGAAGAAAGAAGAGAAGATAAGACAAGCTGAGTGAGACATGATACCTAGTGTCCCTTGCTGGTGTCAGCATCATTGCATGGAGCGTAATTGCAAGACAGGATCGTTTGCCTTGACTGGCCGCCCCTCCTACAAGCATGTTGCTCTGTTGAGTGATTCTTCCTGTGTCATGCGGACTTGATGTGGCTGTCAGAAGTAGCTCTCTGAAGGAGGCGTGCTGGAGCAACAGGGAGGAAGAAGAGTAGGATGGGATTTCTACTGTTGGCAACTATATGAAGGTCTCGAAACTTGTAGTCCCTATAGCTGTGAAGAACCCCAATATACGTCTCTCATGGTGACTGACGTAGGGCCAATTACAGATCAGCTGGGACAACCGAATTCCACGGTCCTGTGCGCAGTTCAAGTAGTAACGGCTTTCGGGTTGACCAAGGGTTGTTGTGCGTTAACGACGGAGAAGCGACGGAGGCAGTTGTGTTGAAGAACTGTGGTACAGGATTATCTACAAGACCAAGCAGTGACGTCGCCCAGCCAGAGACAATGGACGTCTGTCTACATATTTCATTTTTTTAGAGTAGGATGATGTATATTTGTTTAGCTAGGATGTATTTTTTTTTTTCGTTAATAAAGTTGTTGCACACAGCTAGCTTGCTTTAGCAGTGTTGCAAAAACTTTATTTCGGGGAGAAGGGGAGATGTAACACTGTAAAAGTGTTTGAGTTAGTTTATTTAAAATATATATAGAGTACATGAGTCACAGACAAGGATCTGAGAGGCGCCAGTTGTCTGCCTGAGATCTCACACCTCTAACCGTTAATGACCCCAAGTGACCTGAGGTCAGATCATGAGAATTTCACCTTGCTTCCGCTAAGCGTATAATTGGAGCCGGGTAGCCTTCAAACATGCCGACGTTTAAGGAGTGGCTTGGTAGTGCCGGAGGCTATCTACTTGTGGGCGGAGTTAGCTACTAGGTTCCCCAATATAAACTCGGAGAGCTATCGAGCATGAAGCAATAGGAGACCGGCCAGCGGAGCAGAGCAGAGGCCAGCCGTCGAGATAGGCCGTCACCAGACGGGGGGTGACGCTGCCTGAAAATTGCAGACCCCCCCCCCCCCTCTCTATTCAACTTAGACTCAGTCCTCGGTGAGTGAACATTTAGGTGACTTGGTCGTGTTTACATATGTTGTGTGATGATCAGGGGCAGTCAAGTTGTAGGGTTCTCGAATTCTTGGATGATGACTCACTTTGCATATTAAACTGGAACATTTGAATTGAATTGCTAAATTATGATACTTCATGGGAAATATAATTATGAATTTATTATTTAAATTGTGTTTAACTTTGTTCCCTAGAGCTTTGAGTTGAGGTGAGAAAGCCTCTGTGGTTACTGGTTTCATGGTTTAGAATGAGTACATGATAAAGATGGGACCATACTAATAATGATCTCTTGATGACATCTTTTGAGAATTTTGTGATACAGACAAGTTCCATTCCTTGTCTTGTATGTAATGATCATGAATGGATGGTGGCAGCATTTCGTCTTCTACTTTCTACTCTTCTACTTCTACTATCTACTCTTCTCCTTCTACCTATCTACACCTCTCCCTCCACCCCTCTCTAAACTCTCACTTTCAACTAATGACCCTCCTCGCCCCTCCCACCTCTCTGCCTCTCACCCCAAACCCTCACTAATTACTTCACATTTCATTTCTTTCCTCTCGTTTCTCTTATACGTTTGTGGCAATGATTCTGTATTCTAGAGTTCTCTCTGGAGTTTCGGGTAACTGATCAAGTGACGGCGCCTTGTAGTCTTAGCACCTAGGTAGTCAAATACCTAGGTTACAAGGTGTTGAATGAGAGAGGTTGCCTTAGGAACTCTGGAGGTGCTCTAGAATAGTTAGCTAACTGGGGACGGGATAACGGACTAGAGAGAGCTGTTTCCCCCGGCCTCGTTAGTTAACTGGGGGGTGGAATAATGGACAAGATAGAGCTATTTCCCCCACCCCCCGTTACAGCCACACAACGAAATATCCAAAGAAGTTGAGCCTACCCTGGCCACAGGTCAGCCAAAACACAGGTCCACTGGGGGCACCGCCGTGGAGGCCGTCAACCACACGTCCAGCTGGTCTGCTGGCAGGTTCTGAGCCAACAAGGCTGGTACGGCCACTCCACGAACGATATAAGGGGTACGCCCTAGACAGGAGTCTCGTGTGATATCACAAATCACCCTCCTGTCCTCAATACCCCAGTGGATGATCGTCTCCAACAGTCGGTCCCGGGTAAATCCTCTTACTGCCACTCCACTGGCAGGCTAACACACCACAGTGTCCTTCCGGGGGGACGACTTCACAACAGCTGCAGCAACGTTCAAGGTATGGAGACTGGCTGCCTCGGGTAGACTGACTCCACTTCCATCACAGTAGTCCCAGGTCGACTCTGTAAGCAGACACGTTATCAATAACTGGGACACTAAAACACCTCACTTACGGGCTCGGGCACAAACACCTGACGTATCCAGTCCATAGATGGCGCTGTCGTCGGAGCACCACCTCACCAGAGGTCAGGAGCGGCTGTGTAGTGAGCTGCACAGGACTGGAAACTGGCCCTTGTGGCTGGTATACCTTGTCCTCACCAGGTGTCGTCGTCCGTTTGGCGGGGGTTTCGTGAGCTGGCCAACAGATGGCGGGGTCGTTATTACTCAGTGCTCGGACGCTGGATCCGGGTTCGTAACACACCCCCATTCTTTTGTGTGTACACATATATATTTACTTTATTTGAACTTTGTTACAAAAAAGGAGTTACATATGGGTTATAAAGATGGTTATCATAGGTTGTCGAGTTCCTCCAGCTCCTCAGATGGCGGGCAGGAACCCTGGATGCAGTGCGCATTTCCCCACTGTATCGCCACACTGAGGCGCTGGAAAAGAAAGCTTGCAGCTCTTGGGTCCCTTGTTGTTTCAATGAGCCTAGAACCCAGTTCCTTCAAAAAACTGGTAGCACTTTTACCCCAGGCGCCGAGTGTCTCAGAAGCAATGGGGACAAAATTGTAGTGGTGATCCAGTTCTCTATACTTACGGGATTTGGCTGCTTCCCTGTGGGTGGCAGCGCCACCTGGTTGTGCAACACTGAGGTTAATGTAGGTGTTAGCCAGGGTTGATACGCACGTGTAGTCCCATACCAACTGCTTGCCATTCTTCCAGGGGTTCACTGTGATACCATCCGGGCGACCAATAAGAGCATCAGAGTTACGGGGCGTTAGGTAACGGGGCTCTCTTTCAGCTGGGCATCCAGCTGTGGTGAGGCTCCTCTTGATGATGTCGTTAACTTCACTGTGCCTCGAGTGCCATCCCCCTGTGCTTTGGCAGAGTAGGCCATGGTGGCCGTACCTGTCAGCCACCACCTCGTCGCAAATACACCTATATCTGGTGTGGATTGGGGCAGCAAGGCGGAGGGCCACAGCAATTCGGAGGGCGTGTGGTGTGAGACGCGTGCCAGTTGCCGACATTGGGGATGCTAACAGGAAATCCCCTGCATGTGGTGCTGCTACTGCTGTGAGGCGAGCAATGTCGTGTTGTGTTGTTGCAGCACCCAGGCACTCTGCAGCAACTTGGTCTACAATGGGGCCATCCCAGCTGGATTGCTTGTGGGCTTTTGGGGATGGTGGTTGAGGTGATTGGCCTGTACGAGAGGCCCACTCTGTGGCACAACGTGTAAAATTGGGATCATGTACACCTGCCAGCTGATGTAAGTGGGCAGGTAGAATTTCCTTCACAAGGTCGTCGGATGCTGATAAGGAGGACAGGAAGGCTGGAACTGCGATTTGCGTTGCTGTTCGAACTCCGAGGCCCCCAAGTCTTACGGGAAGAGATATATATATATATAATATATATATATATTATATATATTTTATATATATATATTATATATATATATATATATATATATATATATATATTATATATATATATATATATATATATATATATATATATATATATATATATATATATATATATATATATATATATATATATATATATTATATATATATATATTATATATATATACTTATATATATATATATATATATATATATATATATATATATATATATATATATATATATATATATATATATTATATATATATATATATATATTATATATATATACTTATATATATATATATATATATATATATATATATATATATATTTATATATATATATATATATATATATATATATATATATATATATATATATATATATATATATATTATGAAGGCTACGAGCCTTTTCGTAGCCTTCATAGATCTGACGAAGGCCTTCGACCTCGTCAGCAGGGATGGCCTGTTCAAGATCCTCCCCAAGATCGGATGCCCACCCAGGCTCCTCAGCATCATCAGATCTTTCCATGAGAACATGAGGGGCACCGTGGTCTTTGATGGCCTTACATCAGACGCCTTTGACATCCGAAGTGGAGTAAAGCAGGGCTGCGTACTGGCTCCAACCCTATTCGGGATTTTCTTCGCAGTTATGCTGCGGCACGCCTTCGGATCTGTCACGGAAGGCATTTACCTCCGGACCAGGTCGGATGGAAAGCTCTTTAACCTCGCCAGGCTGAGAGCCAAGACGAAGGTTCGGCTGAGGTGTCTGCGCGACTTCCTTTTTGCCGACGATGCAGCAGTCACTGCCCACTCAGCTGAAGACCTCTAACGGCTCATAACCTGCTTCAGCGAGGCCTCTCAGGCTTTCGGACTCACCATCAGTCTGAAGAAAAGACAAGTCATGGGACAAGGAGTGGACTCCCCACTTGACATTGGCATCTCTGATTCCAAACTGGAAGTCGTTCACGACTTCGTGTACCTGGGCTCCTCAATCTCTGACTCCCTCTCTCTTGATACAGAGCTAAACAAACGCATCGGTAAGGCATCTACTACCATGTCCAGACTGACAAAGAGAGTGTGGGCCAACAATAGGCTAACTGAGTATAGTAAGGTTCAGGTTTACAGAGCCTGTGTCCTGAGCACTCTCCTTTATGGCAGTGAGTCTTGGACACTCTGCGCCCATCAGGAAAGACAGTTGAATGCCTACCACATGCGCTGCCTTCGACACATCTTGGACATCACCTGGCAAGACAAGGTGACAAACAACAACGTCTTGGAGAGAGCAAGAATCACCAGCATGTACACAATGCTGAAACAGAGACGAATGCGCTGGCTCGGGCACGTTGTGCGAATGGGCGATGGCAGGATCCCCAAGGATCTCCTGTACGGAGAGCTGATGCAGGGAAAGCGTCCAACAGGCAAGCCCCAGCTACGGTACAAAGATGTATGCAAGAGGGACCTGAAAGCCATGGACGTCGATCTTGCTATATGGGAGACACTGGCTGCAGACCGTTCAGCCTGGGGGCAGTCTGTTCAAAGAGGTCTCTCCAAGCTCGAGGAGTCACTTGCCAAGGAATCGGAGGCAAAGTGACAGAGAAGGAAAGCCGGTAGCCAGGAAGACAGACCAAAATCGGACTTCGTTTGTGCTCGGTGTGGGATGGACTGCCACTCTCGGATTGGCCTCATCAGTCACACCAGATGCTGCACCAGGATTGACAACTAGGGTGCAACTCCATAGTCTCCCGAGACTGAAGAATGCCTACTATGTACTACATGTAAGTGTAGCAATAGTCTATTTTAATATGTATTTAATGGTGGAGGTGAATATATTGGTGAAGGCAAGTGTGTAGTGTTTATCCCCCTTTATATCTTTATTGCGCTATACAGTCAGTTCTTGAAAGCCTACTACCGACTTGGGGTCGGATACACTAAAAGAGGTAATATTACCAAGAACCCGGTTACTGGTCCTAAGTGGCCGTAACACTCCAGTAGGACATGATGAGGGAGGAGAGAGCCATGGCAGCAGCAGCAAGGAAGAAACGAAGGGTGGGAGGAGAAAACCAGGAAATCACAGCCTCCAACACAACATCCCCAGAGGTGAAGGGGGGGGGGGGAGGGGGACCCACAACCAGCAACCCAGTAACACCAGAGGGGAGGGCAACTCCACCACCCTCCTCTGCATAGAAACCTCCCAACCCCAAACACTCCCTGCTCTTGCTCAAATTATCAGTCAACTCTCCCTCCCCCTTCATCACATACCCACCCTTCTTCCCCTCCCCCAAACCCACCGTGTCCCACCTCCCCCCATTCCATCCCTGTCCCCCCTCCCCATTCTTCCAATACCCTCCTTGTCCCCCCTTCACTTAACCCACCCCCCTCACCTCAATATCCTCTGAGATTCACCTCACAAATCCTCACACCTATGGAACAGCTTCCTCCATCAGCAGAACGCTTACAAAGAAGGGGACATGAGAAGGAACAGAAGAAAACCCAGACTTAATAGCACTAACAGAAATAAAGCTAACGAAAACCATAACAAATGCCGCATTTCTACACGACTACTGTGTTGTGAGGAAAAGAGAGAGAAGGAAGAGGAGGTTGTGGTGTAGCTCTGCTGGTAAGAAAAGACGGGAGATTTGAGGAGAATGATATTCAGGGCTGTAAGGTTTCAGTGACTACATAACAGGTACCATAGCAATTGGAGGACAAAACATTATAGTGATAGTCATATATAACCCACCACCAAATGACAGAAAACCCAGACAGGATTATGACAGAAACAACATGGCCACCATTACCATAATATAGAGAGCAGCTTCTGTCACTGGCAGGAACGGATGCCGACTACCAATCAATGCTAAATTTCAACCACAGGAAGAGATTGGGAGAACAGAGACCCACATGGAGGAAAATACACACGGTGAGCTAAGCTGCTGGACGTGGCAACAAGACACTTTCTAAGCCAACACGTCAAGGGACCGACAAGAATGATAGGGGAAGATGATGCTTGATTTGATATTTACCCTAAATGAGTGGGATATAAGGGGAAGTTAAGTTTGAAGCACCCTTGGGAATGAGTGATCACACTGTATCGATCATTGAGTACCTGGAGGAGCTAGATTGTATCTCCCTCCCAAAAAAGAACCAGGAAACAAAACGCTGGCGTACCGAAAGGGGAATTATGAGATGAGATGTTTCCTAAGGGATATACCATAGGACACAGAACTCAGAGTTAAGTATGTACAAGACTTGATGGACTATGTCACCGAAAAGTGTCAGGAGGCAGTAAACAGGATTATCACGGCCGGAAAGGAAAACTCTGAGAAGCAAAAGAAGAATCCATGGTTTAATAGGGCATAAATGGAAGCAAAGGAACCGAAATAATGGAGGTGAAGAAACTTCCGGAATAACAGAATACCTGAATGCAGAGAGAGAGATCAGAGAACCAGGAATGAGTATGTTAGAATGAAAAGAGAAGCAGAGAAAAATTGTGAGAATGATATAGCAAACATAGCCAAGACTGAACCAAAGCTACTCCACAGTCACACCAGGAGGAAAACAACAGTGAAAGAACATTTGATGAAACTTAGAACGGGTGAGGACAGGTACACAGAGAATGACGCAAGGAGAAGATCGTGAGAAAAAAACCTGGTAACACATCTGGAGAGAAGCTACTTTGTGACAAATCGCCAACATGAGTTCAGGGAGGGTAAATCTTGCCTGACTCGCATTATTAGAATTCTACGACCAGGTGACGAAGATTAAGCAAGAAAGAGAAGGCTGGGTCGACTGCATTTTCTTTGATTGTTAGAAAGTCTTTGATACAGTACCCCAGAAGAGGCTAGTACATAAGCTGGAGAGACAGACAGGAGTAACTATTAAGAGGTTCCAGTGGATAAGGGAGTACCTAAGCAATAGGAAGCAGAGAGTTACAGTGAGGGGGGGAGACCTTAGATATGCGCGAAGTCACCAGTGGAGTCCTACAGGGCTCTGTACTCGGACCTATCCTGTTTCTGATATACGTAAATGATCTCCCAGAGGATATAGACTCATTCCTCTCAATGTTTGCTGAAATTGCCAAAATTATGAGAAGGATTAAGACAGAGGAGGACTGCTTGAGGCTTCAAGAAGACCTGGACATACTGAAGGAATGGTCGAACAAATTGTTGTTCGAGTTTAACCCAAGCAAATGTTATGTAATGAAAATAAGTGTATGGAGCAGGAGGCCAAATACAAGGTTTTATTTCGGAGATGAAATTCTTCAAGAGTCAGAGAGAGAGAAGGACTTCGGAGTTGATATTACGTAAGACCTGTCCCCTGAAGCCCATATCAAGAGTATAACATCAGCGGCATATTCCAGGTAGGCCTAATTAAGAACGGCCTTTAGAAATTTGTGAAAGGAGTAATTCGAACTTTGTATACCACATATGTCAGACGAATCCTGGAGTATGCAGATCCAGCATTGAATCCATATCTAGTCAATCATAGAACTAAACTGGGAAAGGTTCAAAGGTTTGCCACCAGACTAGTACCCGAACTGAGAGGTATGAGCTACGAGGAGAGACTATGGGAATTAAACCTCACGTCGTTGGAAGACAGATGAATTAGGGGGGACATAATCACCACATACAAGATTCTCAAAGGAATTGAAAGGGTAAATAAAGGCTATTTAACACAAAGGGCCACACTCACTAGTGGACACAGGTGTTAATTGAGTGCCCAAATGAGCCACAGAGATATTAGACAGAACTTTTTTTTAGTGTCAGAGTGGTTGACAAATAGAATGCATTAGGAAGTGATGTGGTGGAGGCTGACTTCAAACACAGTTTCAAATGTACATATGATAGAGCCCAGTAGGTTCAGGATCCTGTACATCAGTTCATTGTCAGTTGAGAGGCGGGACCAAAGAGCCAGAGCTCAACCACCACAATCACACCTAGGTGAGTACAACTTGGTGAGTACATGCTCACATGTACTCGCTCACACGCACACGCTCACACACACACACACTAGAAGCACTAAGTGTACCACTCTCTATAGTGTATAACAGGTCACTGGAAACAGGAGACCTACCAGAAAGTTGGAAGACAGTTAACGTAGTCCACATATACAAAAAGGGTGACAGGCAAGAGGCACTGAACTACAGGCCAATTTCCCACATGTATACCATTAAAGGTGATGGAGAAGATCGTGAAGAAAAGGCTCGTAGAGCATCTGGAGTGAAATAGCTTTGTAACACACCACCAGCATGGGTTCAGAGATGGTAAATCGTGCTTCACAGGTTTATTAGAATTCTATGACCAGGCAATAAAAATTAGGCAGAAAAGAAAAGGTTGGGCCGACGGCATTTTACTGGACTGCAAGAAAGCCTTTGACACAGTACCCCAAAAAAGGCTATTAAAAAAGTTTGAGCAACAGGCAGAAGTAAAAAGGAAGGGGCTCCAGTGGATAAGGGAATATTTAACCAACAGGAAACAGCGAGTAACGGTGAGGGGGGAGACATCAGAGTGGCTAGATGTCACCAGCAGAGTCCCACAGGGCTCAGTACTTGGACCCATCCTGTTTCTAATATATGTAAACGATCTTCCGGAAGGTATAGATTCATTCCTCTCAAAGTTTGCTGATGATACAAAAATTATGAGACGAATCAAGACAGATGAAGATAGACAGAGGCTACAGGATGACCTGGACAAACTGGAGGAATGCTCTAGAAAATGGCTGCTAAAGTTCAACTCAGGAAAGTGTAAAATAATGCAATTAGGCGACGGGAGCAGGAGGCTGAACACTAGGTACCATCTAGGAGGTGAAATCCTGCACAAGTTAAATAGAAAGATCTGGAGGTTGATATCACACCGAACCTGTCCCCAGAGGCCCACATCAAAAGAATATCATCAGCGGCATATGCTAGACTGGCCTACGAACTGCCTTTAGAAACTTGTGTAAGGAATCGTTCGGGACCCTGTATACCACTTATGTAAGACCAATCCTGGAATATGCAGCTCCAGCCTGGAGTCCATGCCTAGTTAAACACAAGACAAAGTTAGAGAAGGTTCAGCGGAATGCCACCAGGCTCGTCTCGGAACTGAGAGGAATGAGCTACGAGGAAAGGCTAAAGGACCTGCACCTCACGTCCCTGGAAAACAGAAGAGTAAGGGGAGACATGATAACCACCTACAAAATTCTCAGGGGAATTGACAGGGTGGACAAAGACAAACTCTTCAGCACGGGTTGAACACGAACAAGGGGAAGCAGGTGGCAACTTAGTACCCAAATGAGCCACAGAGACGTTAGAAAGAATTTTTTCAGTGTCAGAGTAGTTAATAAATGGAATGGACTCTGAAGTGTTGTGGTGGAGGCTGACTCCACACACAGTTTCAAATGTAGATATGATAGAGCCCAGTAGGCTCAGGCATCTGTACACCAGTTGATTGACAGTTGAGAGGCGGGACCAAAGAGCCAAAGCTTAACCCCCGCAAGCACAAATAGGTGAGTACTAACACCTGTCCCATGAAGCCCACATCAAGAGGATAACCTCAGCGGCATAAGCCAGGCTGGCCAACATAAGAACGACCTTTAGAAGCTTGTGTAAGGAATCCTTCAGAACTTTGTATACCACATATGTCCGACCAATCCCTGAGTATGCTGCTCCAACATGGAGTTCATATCAAATCAAGCATAAGAGTAAGCTGGAAAAGGTTCAAAGGTTTGACACCAGACAATTACCCGAATTGAGCAGGTATGAGCTCTGAGGAGAGACTACGGGAATTAAACCTCATGTCACTGGGAGACAGAGGAGTTATGGGGACATGATCTCCACATACAAGATTCTCAGGAGAATTGATAGGGTGGATAAAGACAAACTATTTAACACAAGAAGGGAGACACAGGTGAAAGCTGAGTGCCCAAATGAGCTATAGAGATAATAGAAAGATTTTTTTAGTGTCAGAGTAGTTGACAAATGGAATGCATTAGGATGTGAAGTGGTGGAGGCTGACTCTATACACAGCTTCAAGTGTAGAGCTCAACCCCTGCAAGTACAACTAGGTAAGTACATTTAATTGACTAAAATTAACGCATGTTTTACGTTAAAAAGACGTCTTTATATAAACAGTTACTGTGTCCCTTTCTGTGACCAAATAAAAACATGAAAAAAAATTTTGTGTTTCCTGGGAATTTATTGGGAACATTAAAAAATACATTCTAGGGTTCGTTTTTATTATGAGGTTTCACGAGTTTCTCCAACAAGTTTCTTACACTAGTTTGTGTAAAATATGGAAATATGAAGATATCTCTTTATCTCTCTTAATATCACTCCAATCGTTTTTTAAAGATTTTCGTAGATGCATGCAATATTACATGAAGGAGTTGGTGGTTTGGGAAAGCTATTGAGCACATTAAAAATTATATTCTAGGGTTCATTTGTATTTTGAGATTTTACGAGTTTCTTTAACAAAATACAAGATCATGAAAATTTGTAAATGTGAATAGATCTCTTTACCTCGTAACATCGTTTCAGTCACGTTTGTAAAAAATCAAACATACTTTTAACATTACAAGAAGGAGTTTGAGGCTTGGGAAAGCTATTGGGAAGCTAAAGCTAGTGGTTTGAGGCTTGGGAAGGCCCGTATGGCTAAACGTGAATGTTGGGCATCTTATGTTTTCACCATTACGTCCGAAACTCCTCTGCGACAGATCTGGAAGCATATCCGCAAGATATATGGTTCTTGGTTCGGTTGCTACCCAACTGGGTTCCCACTTTTCTTCTGTTAGCTCTGGTCTTCATCTTCCCCAACCTTTCCTTCTTTGTAAACCTGTCCTTGAATCTCGTCATTTCGATTTCTGCACTCGTCTTCGACTTCCCTGTAACGATCCCTTCTCTCTCTCTGAACTTCGTTCGGCCCTGGCCCTCTGCGGTTCTACGGCAGCGGGCTCCAATGGCATTCATTATGAGATGCTTTGCCATCTCTCTCCGTGCTCGTCTCAGTATTTACTGAGTCTGTATAATTGGATCTGGGAGTCGTCGTCGGTCCCTGAGGACTGGCTCGATGCCGTTGTCCTCCCTGTTCGCAAACCAGGGTCTCTGGGAACATCCCCTAAGGACTTTCGCCCTATTGCCCCTCACAAGTTGTGTCTGCAAGCTCTTTGAACGTATGGTTAACGTTCGTCTGATGTGGTTCCTGGAACACCATCACCTCTTCTCCCCTTCTCAATTTGGTTTCCGCAAGAGCCGCAGCACAACGGATGTCCTGGTGAACTTGGAGGTCTATATTCGTACTGCTTTTGCTGCGAAGGCCTCCGTTGTTGCCGTCCTTTTTGACCAGGAAAAGGCTTACGACACCAATTCGCGTTATCACATTCTCTCCCAGCTTCATTCTTTTGGCCTTCGTGGTCATCTCCCTCTCTTTCTCCGCAGCTTCCTCTCTCGTCGTTCCTTTCGGGTGAGGCTTGGTACCGCTCTCTCTGCCTCTTTTCAGCAATACAAAGGTGTGCCCCAGGGTAGTATTCTGAGCACTACTCTTTTTCTGGTTGCTCTCAATGGTCTTCTTTCCTCTCTTCCTTCTGGTGTCTTCTCCGCTCTCTATGTCGATGATCTTACCCTTTGCTGTCAGGGTGATGATTCGCCTCTTCTTCAACGCCGGCTTCAACTTGCGATTGATGCCGTGTCGTCTTGGGCCACTGATCATGGCTTCAAGTTCTCTTCTAATAAGACTTGTGCCATGACTTTTATTTGGAAACGGGTCGTTCTTCGTCGCTCTTTGTCACTTTATGGTCATCCCCTTGAGTACAAATATTCGGCGAAGCTTTTGGGGTTATTCTTTGACACTCGTTTGTCTTGGTCTCCCCTTATCTCTTACTTCCGTGTTGAGTGCTCTAAGGCCCTTGCCCTCCTTCGGGTATTATCCCATACTTCTTGGGGAGCGAATAGGCGCACTCTCCTTGCTATACATTCCTCTCTCGTCCTGTCTAAGCTCGATTATGGTTGCCCTACTTACTCGTCTGCTTCTCATTCTACTCTTCGCCGTCGTGATGCTTTGCACCATACTGGGTTGCCCTTCAGTTCTGGTGCCTTTCGTTCGACTCCCGTCCTCAGCTTGTATGTTGACACTGGTTTCCTGTCTCTCCAGGACTGCTGTGATCGCTACTGTCTTCGCTATCTTGCGCGGTCCTTGCAACATCCTTCCTCTCGCCTCTGTCGTGCTTCAACTTTTACCCCTCCTGCGATTCCTGTCCCTCTTTCTGTACGGTTACAGGATTCTGTAACCGTACAGAAAGTACGGATTCTCTTTGCTTACAGGATTCTCTTTCCGTTCGTATTTCTAATATTTCTCCTCATGTTGTTCCGTCTTTGGCCCCGTGAAGAGTCCCCCTTCCGCAGTTTTGTACATCCTTAACCCGCATTACTAAAGCTTTTACCCCTCCTACGGTTCTAAAATGCCTTTTCCTTGAGCACTTTTCTTCTCACTCCCTCTCCGTTTCTTTCTTCACTGAAGGCTCTAGGTCTGCAGACGGTGTTGGCAACTCTGATGTTTTTCCTAATCACACTTTTATGTATCGCTTACCTCCAGAGACTAGCATCTTCACAGCGGAGCTTTATGCTATTCTCTATGCTCTTCGTCTCCTGCTCTCTCATTGTCATTCTTCCTTTGTAGTTGTTGTTGACTCTCGTAGTGCCCTCATGGCTCTCAGGTCCTTTAATCCAGTTCATCCAGTGGTTGTCGAGATCCAGCATTGGCTGTTTCTTGTTCACAGTAAATTTAAGTTGGTTGAGTTTTGTTGGGTTCCCAGCCATGTTGGTGTCTCTTTAAATGAGTGTGCGGATGCTGCCGCCAGGGAAGTTGTCCGCTCTTGTCCCATCTCTCGTGAAGGTATTCCTTATTCAAACTATTACCCGGTTATCCATTCCTTTGTCGTCTGTTACTGGTAACAAACTACATTCTCTTAAAGGTTGTGTGTCCTCGTGGCCATCCTCCTACCACCGTAATCGGCGATGGGAAACAGCTCTGGCGAGGTTGCGTATTGGCCATACTCGCTTATTTCATGGTCACTTGATGGAGTGCCGCCATGCTCCTTATTGTCCACATTGCATTGTCGCTCTTAGGGTCGTGCATATCCTTGTTGAATGTCCTGACTTCCGGGATGAGCGTGTGTCTTGTTTTCCGACCGTCCCCTGCGGTCACTTGTCTCTCCATAGTATTCTTAGTGACTTGGATACTTTTGATATCGTTCGCATTATGCGTTTCTGTTCTCGTATTGGCGTTCTTGGTGATATTTAGCGCCATCTGATTATCCCACCCATTTGATGGTGCTACGTAACCTTCCCGGTTTGGTGCTTTCTTTTTGATAATTACTTACTTAAGTTCTCATATCCAAGTTATACCCATTGTTTTGTGTTCTGTCTTGTGTTTGTCATAAGTTTGTTCACCTCACCCAAAACCTTTGTACCATATCACCTCACCCAAAATGAGTATAAGTTCGATAAATTTGTGTGTAAATTGAGTCTTTGAAAATGTAATAAGCCATTACGAAACGCGTTCAGGCGTCAGACTATTAATAAAAAAGGAATTTTGGAGAATTGATATTTTCATTACCACCGACAGTGAAGAAAAACATAAGAAATATTGAGAAAATTCGCATTAGAATTATTAATCTTACCTTTTCGGTTATATTCAACAACATATGTTTACAAGAAAGACTGCTACCAAAATATAATATATATATATATATATATATATATATATATATATATATATATATATATATATATATATATATATATATATATATATATATATATATATATATATATATATATATATATATATATATATATATATATATATATGTATATTTTGGTAGCAGTCTTTCCTGTAGACATATATTATTAAATATGACCGAAAAAGTAAGATTAATAATTTTAACACGAATTTTCTTAATCTTTCGTACATTATGCTTCACTGTTGGAGGTAAATCAAAAATCACTTCTCCAAAATTCATTTTTATTTCTAGTCTGACGCGACACGGGCGCGTTTCGTAAAACTTATTACATTTTCAAAGACTTCACAAATACACAACTGATTAGAACTTGCGTTTCCCTGATTTTATATCTACATTTGAGTTAGGTGGGAAGGGTGATGTGGCATTACATTTGAGTGAGGTGGGAAGGATGATGTGGCATTAACACAAGACAGAACACTAGAGGATATTAATAGGGTATTAAAAGTATCAACACAAGACAGAACAGAAACAATGGGTATTGAATAGAAGTGTTTGTAGAAAGCCTATTGGTCCATATTTCTTGATGCTTCTATATTGGAGCGGAGTCTTGAGGTGGGTAGAATATAGTTGTGCAATAATTGGCTGTTGATTGCTGGTGTTGACTTCTTGATGTGTAGTGCCTCGCAAACGTCAAGCCGCCTGCTATCGCTGTATCTATCGATGATTTCTGTGTTGTTTACTAGGATTTCTCTGGCGATGGTTTGGTTATGGGAAGAGATTATATGTTCCTTAATGGAGCCCTGTTGTTTATGCATCGTTAAACGCCTAGAAAGAGATGTTGTTGTCTTGCCTATATACTGGGTTTTTTGGAGCTTACAGTCCCCAAGTGGGCATTTGAAGGCATAGACGACGTTAGTCTCTTTTAAAGCGTTCTGTTTCGTGTCTGGAGAGTTTCTCATGAGTAGGCTGGCCGTTTTTCTGGTTTTATAGTAAATCGTCAGTTGTATCCTCTGATTTTTAAAATCAGAGGATACAACTGACGATTTACTATAAAACCAGAAAAACGGCCAGCCTACTCATGAGAAACTCTCCAGACACGAAACAGAACGCTTTAAAAGAGACTAACGTCGTCTATGCCTTCAAATGCCCACTTGGGGACTGTAAGCTCCAAAAAACCCAGTATATAGGCAAGACAACAACATCTCTTTCTAGGCGTTTAACGATGCATAAACAACAGGGCTCCATTAAGGAACATATAATCTCTTCCCATAACCAAACCATCGCCAGAGAAATCCTAGTAAACAACACAGAAATCATCGATAGATACAGCGATAGCAGGCGGCTTGACGTTTGCGAGGCACTACACATCAAGAAGTCAACACCAGCAATCAACAGCCAATTATTGCACAACTATATTCTACCCACCTCAAGACTCCGCTCCAATATAGAAGCATCAAGAAATATGGACCAATAGGCTTTCTACAAACACTTCTATTCAATACCCATTGTTTCTGTTCTGTCTTGTGTTGATACTTTTAATACCCTATTAATATCCTCTAGTGTTCTGTCTTGTGTTAATGCCACATCATCCTTCCCACCTCACTCAAATGTAATGCCACATCACCCTTCCCACCTAACTCAAATGTAGATATAAAATCAGGGAAACGCAAGTTCTAATCAGTTGTGTATTTGTGAAGTCTTTGAAAATGTAATAAGTTTTACGAAACGCGCCCGTGTCGCGTCAGACTAGAAATAAAAATGAATTTTGGAGAAGTGATTTTTGATTTACCTCCAACAGTGAAGCATAATGTACGAAAGATTGAGAAAATTCGTGTTAAAATTATTAATCTTACTTTTTCGGTCATATTTAATAATATATATATGTATATATATATATATATATATATATATATATATATATATATATACATATATATATATATATATATATATATATATATATATATATACATATATATATATATATGTATATATATATATATATATATATGTATATATATATATATATATATATATATATATATATATATATATATATATATATATATATATATATGTCGTACCTAGTAGCCAGAACGCACTTCTCAGCCTACTATACATGGCCCAATTTGCCTAATAAGCCAAGTTTTCATGAATTAATTGGTTTTCGACTACCTAACCTACCTAACCTAACCTAACCTAACTTTTTCGGCTACCTAACCTAACCTAACCTATAGAGATAGGTTAGGTTAGGTTAGGTAGGGTTGGTTAGGTTCGGTCATATATCTACGTTAATTTTAACTCCAATAAAAAAAAATTGACCTCATACATAATGAAATGGGTAGCTTTATCATTTCATATGAAAAAAAATTGAGAAAATATATTAATTCAGGAAAATTTGGCTTATTAGGCAAATCGGGCCTTGCGTAGTAGGCCGAGAAGTGCATTCTGGCTACTAGGTACGACATATATATATATATATATATATATATATGTCGTACCTAGTAGCCAGAACTCACTTTTCAGCCTACAATGCAAGGCCCGATTTGCCTAATAAGCCAAGTTTTCATGAATTAATATATTTTCTCTAATTTTTTTCTTATGAAATGATAAAGCTACCCATTTTATTATGTATGAGGTAAATTTTTTTTTATTGGAGTTAAAATTTACGTAGATATATGACCGAACCTAACCAACCCTACCTAACCTAACCTAACCTATCTTTATAGGTTAGGTTAGGTTAGGTAGCCGAAAAAGTTAGGTTAGGTTAGGTTAGGTAGGTTAGGTAGTCGAAAAGCAATTAATTCATGAAAACTTGGCTTATTAGGCAAATCGGGCCTTGCATAGTAGGCTCAGAAGTGACTTCTGGCTACTAGGTACGACATATATATATATATATATATATATATATATATATATATATATATATATATATATATATATATATATATATATATAATGTACCTAGAAGCCAGAACGTCGTACTCGGCCTACTATGCAAGGCCTGATTTGCCTAATAAGCCAAGTTTTCCTGAATTAAAATATTTTCTCTATTTTTTTTCTTATGAAATGATAAAGCTACCCATTTCATTATGTAAGAGGTCAATTTTTTTTTATTGGAGTTAAAATTAACGTAGATATATGACCAAACCTAACCAACCCTACCTAACCTAACCTATCTTTATAGGTTAGGCTAGGTTAGGTAGCCGAAAAAGTTAGGTTAGGTTAGGTTAGGTAAGTTAGGTAGTCGAAAATGATTAATTCATGAAAACTTGGCTTATTAGGCATATGGGGCCTTGCATAGTAGGCTGAGAAGTGCGTTCTAGCTACTAGGTATGACATATATATATATATATATATATATATATATATATATATATATATATATATATATATATATATATATATATATATATATATATATATATATGTATATATATATATATATATATATATATATATATATATATATATATATATATATATATATACATATATATATATATATATATATATATATATATATATATATATTTATATATATATATATATATATTATTAAATATGACCGAAAAAGTAAGATTAATAATTCTAACACGAATTTTCTCAATCTTTCGTACATTACGCTTCACTGTTGGAGGTAAATCAAAAATCACTTCTCCAAAATTCATTTTTATTTCTAGTCTGACGCGACACGGGCACGTTTCGTAAAACTTATTACATTTTCAAAGATTTCACATATACACAACTGATTAGAACTTACGTATCTCTGATTTTATATCTACATTTGAGTGAGGTGGGAGGGGTGATGTGGCATTAACACAAGACAGAACAAGAGGGGATATTAATAGGGTATTAAAAGTATCAACACAAGACAGAACAGAAACAATGGGTATTGAATAGAAGTGTTTGTAGAAAGCCTATTGGTCCATATTTCTTGATGCTTCTATATTGGAGCGGAGTCTTGAGGTGGGTAGAATATAGTTGTGCAATAATTGGCTGTTGATTGCTGGTGTTGACTTCTTGATGTGTAGTGCCTCGCAAACGTCAAGCCGCCTGCTATCGCTGTATCTATCGATGATTTCTGTGTTGTTTACTAGGATTTCTCTGGCGATGGTTTGGTTGTGGGAAGAGATTATATGTTCCTTAATGGAACCCTGTTGCTTATGCATCGTTAAACGCCTAGAAAGAGATGTTGTTGTCTTGCCTATATACTGGGTTTTTTGGAGCTTACAGTCCCCAAGTGGGCATTTGAAGGCATAGACGACGTTAGTCTCTTTTAAAGCGTTCTGTTTTGTGTCTGGAGAGTTTCTCATGAGTAGGCTGGCCGTTTTTCTGGTTTTATAGTAAATCGTCAGTTGTATCCTCTGATTTTTGTCTCAATTCTCAATTCTCAAAAAATCAATTCTCCAAAATTCATTTTTATTTCTAGTCTGACGCGACACGGGCGCGTTTCGTAAAACTTATTACATTTTCAAAGACTTTAGTTCACAAATACACAACTGAATAGAACTTATGTATCTCCGATTTTATATCTACATTTGAGTGAGGTGGAAGGGGTGATGTGGCATTAACACAAGACAGAACAAAATGTGGTATTAATAGGGTATTAATTTCATCAACAGAAGACAGAACAAGAGTATTAATAGGGTATTAATTTCATCAACACAAGACAGAACACGAAACAATGGATATTGAATAAAAGTGTTTGTAGAAAGCCTATTGGTCCTTATTTCTTGATGCTTCTATATTGGAGCGGAGTCTTGAGGTGGGTAAAATTTAGTTGTGCAATAATGGCTTCTATTCTTCTAAAAATAAATAAAAACACTTCTATTCAATATCCATTGTTTCGTGTTGTGTCTTGTGTTGATGAAATTAATACCCTATTAATACTCTTGTTCTGTCTTGTGTTGATGAAATTAATACCACATTTTGTTCTGTCTTGTGTTAATGCCACATCACCCCTTCCACCTCACTCAAATGTAGATATAAAATCGGAGATACGTAAGTTCTATTCAGTTGTGTATTTGTGAACTAAAGTCTTTGAAAATGTAATAAGTTTTACGAAACGCGCCCGTGTCGCGTCAGACTAGAAATAAAAATAAATTTTGGAGAATTGATTTTTGATTTACCTCCAACAGTGAAGCGTAATGTACGAAAGATTGAGAAAATTCGTGTTAGAATTATTAATCTTACTTTTTCGGTCATATTTAATAATATATATATATATATATATATATATATATATATATATATATATATATATATATATATATATATATGTATATATATATATATATATATATATATATATATATATATATATTGTTCGTAGGTACGACATATATATATATATATATATATATATATATATATATATATATATATATATATATATATATATATATATATATATATATATGTCGTACCTAGTAGCCAGAACGCACTTCTCAGCCTACTATGCAAGGCCCGATTTGCCTAATAAGTCAAGTTTTCATGAATTAATATATTTTCTCTAATTTTTTTCTTATGAAATGATAAAGCTACCCATTTCATTATGTATGAGGTCAATTTTTTTTATTGGAGTTAAAATTAACGTAGATATATGACCGAACCTAACCAACCCTACCTAACCTAACCTATCTTTATAGATTAGGTTAGGTTAGGTAGCCGAAAAAGTTAGGTTAGGTTAGGTTAGGTAGGTTAGGTAGTCGAAAAAACATTAATTCATGAAAACTTGGCCTATTAGGCAAATCGGGCCTTGCATAGTAGGCTGAGAAGTGCGTTCTGGCTACTAGGTACGACATATGTCGTATATGTATATATATATGTATATATATATATATATATATATATATATGTCGTACCTAGTAGCCAGAACTCACTTCTCAGCCTACTATTCAAGGCCCGATTTGCCTAATAAGCCAAGTTTTCCTGAATTAATATATTTACTATAATTTTTTTCTTATGAAATGATAAAGCAACCCTTTTCTCTATGTATGAGGTCAATTTTTTTTTATTGGAGTTAAAATTAACGTAGATATATGACCGAACCTAACCAACCCTACCTAACCTAACCTAACCTATATTTATAGGTAAGGTTAAGTTAGGTAGCCAAAAAAAGCTAGGTTAGGTTAGGTTAGGTAGGTTAGGTAGACGAAAAAACATTAATTCATGAAAACTTGGCTTATTAGGCAAATTGGGCCTTGAATAGTAGGCTGAGAAGTGCGTTCTGGCTATTAGGTACGACATATATATATATATATATATATATATATATATATATATATATATATATATATATATATATATATATATATATATATATATATATATATATGTATATATATATATATATATATGTATATATATATATATATGTTGTTGAATATGACCGAAAAGGTAAGATTAATAATTCTAACACGAATCTTCTCAATATTTCTTCACTGTTTTTCTTCACTGTCGGTGGTAATAAAAATAATAATTCTCCGAAATTCATATTTTAATTGTCTGACGCCTGAATGCGTTTCGTAATTCGTATTACATTTTCAAATACTTAATTTACACACAAATTCTTCGTACTTATACTCTATTGGATGAGGTGATATGGTACAAAAGTTTAGGGTGAGGTGACAAACACAAGACAGAACACGAAACAATGGGTATAAATTGGATAAGTGAACATATGAATGGAAATAACTGCAGAAGGTCTATTGGCCCATACTTCCTCTTGCTGCTTCCATATTGGTTCGGGGTCTGGAAGTAGGTAGAATATAGTTGTGCATTAATTGGCTGTTGATTGCTGGTGTCGACTTTTTGATGTGTAGTGCCTTGCTGATATCAAGCCGCCTGCTATCGCCTTACCTATCGATGATTTCTGTGTTGTTTGTTAGGATTTCTCTAGTGATGGTCTGGTTGTGAGAAGAGATTATGTGTTCCTTGATGGCTCCCTGTTGCTTATGCATTGTTATTCGCCTGGAAAGAAACGTTGTTGTGTTGCCTATATACTGAGTTCTTTGGGGTTTACAGTCCCCAAGTGGGCATTTAAAAGCATAGACGACGTTGGTCTCCTTCAAAGCGTTCTACTTGGTATCTGGGGAGTTTTTCATGAGTAGATTGGCCATTGTTTTGGTTTTATAATAAATTGTCAATTGTATTTTCTGATTTTTGTTTGTAGGGATAACGTTCCTATCAACAATATCTTTTAGGACCCTTTCCTCTGTTTTATGAGCCGACGAAAAGAAATTCCTGTACAATAGTCTAATGGGGGGTACAAGTGTTGTGTTGGTTGACTCTTCAGAGGTTACATAGCGTCTCACCTTTCTTTTTATGATGTCTTCAACAAAATCGTTAGAGAAGCCGTTGTTGACTAGGGCTTGCCTTACCCTACAGAGTTCTTCATCGACTTCTTTCCATCCTGAGCTGTGGCTTAGAGCACGGTCGACGTAAGCATTGACAACACTCCTCTTGTTCCTGTCTGGGCAGTCACTATTGGCATTGAGGCACATGCCTATGTTTGGAATGTGCCTCAATGTGCGCCAGCACTCTGATGGTAATCTTGGGCATGGTATTTTATCAAATCACCTCATTCTTTGGGGAACACGTGAGGAACACAAATGCAAACAAGCCTGAACGGTCTCTAGCATATATGCAACTGAAAACTCACACCCCATAAGTGACTCGAATCCATACTGCTAGGAGCACTCTGCATCTGGCGTACAGGACACCTTAACCACTCGACCAACATGACCGGACAAAAGAGGATGGAAGCCAAGGCTAATTCCCCATCCCCCCGCCGGCACTCTGATGGTAATCTTGGGCATGGTATTTTGTCAAATCACCTCATTCCTTGGGGCACACGTGAGGAATGCAAACAAGCCTGAATATAAACAGGCATATATGCAACTGAAAACTCGCACCCTATATACATATATATATATATATATATATATATATATATATATATATATATATATATATATATATATATATATATAATGTCGTACCTAGTAGCCAGAACGCACTTCTCAGCCTACTATGCAAGGCCCGATTTGCCTAATAAGCCAAGTTTTCATGAATTAGTTGTTTTTCGACTACCTAACCTACCTAACCTAACCTAACCTAACTTTTTCGGCTACCTAACCTAACCTAACCTAACTTTTTCGGCTACCTAACCTAACCTAACCTATAAAGATAGCTTAGGTTAGGTTAGGTAGGGTTGGTTAGGTTCGGTCGTATATCTACGTTAATTTTAACCCCAATAAAAAAAATTGACCTTATACATAATGAAATGGGTAGCTTTATCATTTCATAAGAAAAAAAAAATAGAGAAAATATATTAATTCAGGAAAACTTGGCATATTAGGCAAATCGGACCAGGGAGTATGCCGAGTACGACGTTCTGGCTACTAGGTACAACATATTTATATATATATATATATATATATATATATATATATATATATATATTTATATATATATATATATATATATATATATATATATATATATATATATATATATATATATATATATATATATGTCGTACCTAATAGCCAGAACGCACTTCTCAGCCTACTATTCAAGGCCCGATTTGCCTAATAAGCCAAGTTTTCATGAATTAATGTTTTTTCGTCTACCTAACCTAAACTAACCTAGCTTTTTTTGGCTACCTAACCTAACCTTACCTATAAATATAGGTTAGGTTAGGTTAGGTAGGGTTGGTTAGGTTCGGTCATATATCTACGTTAATTTTAACTCCAATAAAAAAAAATTGACCTCATACATAATGAAATGGGTAGCTTTATCATTTCATAAGAAAAAAATTAGAAAAAATATATTAATTCAGGAAAACTTGGCTTATAAGGCAAATCGGGCCTTGAATAGTAGGCCAAAAAGTGAGTTCTGGCTACTAGGTACGACATATATATATATATATATATATATATATATGTCGTACCTAGTAGCCAGAACGCACTTCTCAGCCTACTATGCAAGGCCAGATTTGCCTAATAAGCCAAGTTTTCATGAATTAATTGTTTTTCGGCTACCTAACCTGCCTAACCTAACCTAACCTAACTTTTTCGGCTACCTAACCTAACCTAACCTATAAAGATAGGTTAGGTTAGGTTAGGTAGGGTTGGTTAGGTTCGGTTATATATCTACGTTAGTTTTAACTCCAATAAAAAAAAATGACCTCATACATAATGAAATGGGTAGCTTTATCATTTCATAAGAAAAAAAATAGAGAAAATATAATAATTCAGGAAAACTTGGCTTATTAGGCAAATCGGGCCTTGCATAGTAGGCTGAGAAGTGCGTTCTGGCTACTAGGTACGACATATATATATATATATATATATATATATATATATATATATATATATATATATATATATATGTCGTACCTAGTAGCCAGAACGCACTTCTCAGCCTACTATGCATGGCCAGATTTGCCTAATAAGCCAAGTTTTCCTGAATTAATATATTTTCTCTATTTTTTTCTTTTGAAATGATAAAGCTATCCATTTCATTATGTATGAGGTTAATTTTTTTTTATTGGAGTTAAAATTAACGTAGATATATGACCGAACCTAACCAACCCTACCTAACCTAACCTAACCTAACCTATCTTTATAGGTTAGGTTCGGTTAGGTAGCCGAAAAAGTTAGGTTGGGTTAGGTAGTCGAAAAACAACTAATTCATGAAAACTTGGCTTATTAGGCAAATCGGGCCTTGCATAGTAGGCTGAGAAGTGCGTTCTGGCTACTAGGTACGACATATATATATATATATATATATATATATATATATATATATATATATATATATATATATATATATATATATATATATATATATATATATATATATATATATATATATATATATATATATATATAGATAGATATATTAGTATATTTTGGTAGCAGTCTTTCCTGTAGACATATATTATTAAATATGACCGAAAAAGTAAGACTAATAATTCTAACACGAATTTCTCAATATTTCTTATGGTTCTTTTCACTGTTGATGGTAATTGAAAAATCAATTCTCCAAAATTCATTTTTATTTCTAGTCTAACGCGACACTTGAATGCGTTTCGTAATAACTTATTACATTTTCAAAGTTACTTTAGTTTACACACACACAGCTATATCCAGCAAACACTAAACAGAGTTTAAACAGCTTTGATTTTATACATGCATTTGGGTGAGGTGATATGTTACAACAGTTTTGCATGAGGTGAAAACAAACTTTCAACACAAGACAGAACACGAAACAATGGGTATAATATTTTGTGCTATAATTATCCATGTGTGGGCCTGTGTGTGGTTGCTGTATCGGATAGGCCAATAGGCCCTCTGCAGTGTCTACGTATTGTACCTCACGTCTCTCCACCATTCTCTCCTGCCTATATATGTCCAGTACTCGACCTGTAAAACCACTCCTTCTGAAGATGTATTAATAAACGAAAGTACTTAAGGAAATTCCTGTTTCAATTTTCTTCTGTGGTCTGACACTGTCACATTTTTAATCACGTGTTTATTTTCGTGATACACACACACACACACAAACACACACACACACACACACACACACACACACACACATCTGGAGAGAAGAGACTTCGTGACAACCCGTCAACATGGGTTCAGGGAGGGTAAATCTTGCCTTACAGGATTGATAGAATTCTACGATCAGGTGACAAAGATTAGACAAGAAAGAGAAGGGTGGGCGGACTGCATTTTTTTGGACCGTCGGAAAGCCTTTGACACAGTACCCCATAAAAGGTTGATGCATAAGCTGGAGAAACAGGCAGGAGTAACTGGTTGGGCGCTCCAGTGGATAAGGGAGTACCTAAACAATAGGAAGCAGAGAGTTACAGTGAGGGGTGAGACCTCAGACTGGCGTGAAGTCACCAGTGGAGTCCCACAGGGCTCTGTACTTGGACCTATCCTGTTTCTGATATACGTAAATGATCTCCCGGAGGGTATAGACTCATTCCTCTCAATGTTTGCTGACGACGCCAAAATTATGAGAAGGATTAAGACAGAGGAGGACAGCTGGAGGCTTCAAGAAGACCTGGACAAGCTGCAGGAATGGTCGAACAAATGGCTGTTAGAGTTTTATCCAAGCAAATGTAATGTAATGAAGATAGGGGTATGAAGCAGGAGACCAGATACAAGGTATCACTTGGGAGATGAAATACTTCAAGAGTCCGAGAGAGAGAAAGACCTGGGGGTTGATTTCACGCCAGACCTGTCCCCTGAAGCTCATACCAAGAGGATAACAGCAGCAGCATATGCCAGGTTGGCTAACATAAGAACGGCCTTTAGAAACTTGTGTAAGGAATCTTTCAGAACGTTATATACCACATATGTCAGACCAATCCTGGAGTATGCGGCACCAGCATGGAGTCCATATCTAGTCACGCATAAGACTAAAATGGAAAAGGTTCAAAGGTTTGCCACCAGACTAGTACCGAGCTGAGAGGTATGAGCTACGAGGAGAGACTACGGGAATTAAACCTTACTTCGTTGGAAGACAGAAGAGTTAGGGGGGACATGATCACCACATTCAAGATCCTCAAGGGAATCGACAGGGTTGATAAAGACAGGCTGTTTAACATAAGGGGCACACGTACTAGGGGACACAGGTGGACACTGAGTGCCCAAATGAGCCACAGAGATATTAGAAAGAACTTTTTTAGTGTCAGAGTGGTTGACAAATGGAATGCATTAGGAAGTGATGTGGTGGAGGCTGACTCCATACACAGTTTCAAGTGTAGATATGATAGAGCCCAATAGGCTCGGGAACCTGTACACCTGTTGATTGACAGTTGAGAGGCGGGACCAAAGAGCCAGAGCTCAACCCCCGCAAGCACAACTAGGTGAGTACACACACACACACACACACACAAACACACACACACACACACACACACACACACACACACACACACACACACACACACACACACACACACACACACACACACACACACACACACACACACACACACACACACACACACACACACATATATATATATATATATATATATATATATATATATATATATATATTTATATATATATGCGTCTGACAGGGGTCAAGATCTCCTGTGAAGTCTGTTATCCTCCGCCTGCCTCTTCAGTTCGTCCTCGAATTGCTGGAGTCCCTTATGCACTTTTCATCTCTGGGTAGATCTGTCCGCAGCTACTGCTTTCCAAGTGTTTATGTTGATGTTCATCTGCTTGAGGTCACGTTTGCAGGCATCTTTGAAAGGCAGCTGAGGTCTTCCGGTGGGTCTCCATCCTGATGCCAGATCTCCAAACAAGAGGTCCTTCGATATGCGGCCATCGACCATGCGTGTAACATGTCCCAGCCTTCGAATGCGCCTCTGCTTCAGGATAGTGAACATTGAAGGGACTCCTGTTCTCTCGAGTACTATGTTGTTGGTGACGTGGTCTTTCCACGTGATGTCAAGGATGCGTCTCAGGTTCCCCATGTGAAAGGTATTGAGCCGTCTCTTCTGGCAAGAGCGCAGGATCTAGGATTCCGAGCCGTAGAGAAGTGTACTCACCACACATGCCATGTAGACTTGTGCCTTAGTGTGCACTGTCAGTTTGGCATTTTCCCAAATTCACTTTGTGAGTCTGGCCTTCCTTTGTTGCGACCTTCTCGATACGCCTGTTGAGCTCAGTGTCCAGGGAAAGGGTGTCTGAGATTATGGAGCCCAGGTACACAAACTCGTGAACTGCGTCCAGCACATAGTCTGCTATATTTATACAGGGTAGCTCATTGACATCTTGTCCCATCACCTCTGTCTTCTTCAGGCTGATTGTCAGGCCGAATGCGGAACAGGCTGCGACAAAGCGGTTGAGTAGCTGCTGCAGGCCTTCTGCTGTGTGTGTGGTGATCGCTGCGTCGTCGGCGAAGAGGAACTCACAGAGGATTCGCATCTGTACTTTTGTCTTTGCTCGGAGTCTGCATAGATTATAGAGCTTTCCATCATATCTTGTACGGTGATAGATGATTTCTGTGGTTGTTCCAAAGGCATGCTTGACGAGGATCGCGTAGAAGATGCCGAACAAGGATTGGAGCTAGAGCACACTCCTGTTTAACACCACTGTTGATGTTGACTGGTTCAGAAGTTGAGCCGTCGTACACGACTATCCCCTTCATGTCCTTGTGGAATGATTGTATCATGCTGAGTAGGGTGGGTGGGCAGCCAATTTTGGCCAAGATCTTGAAGAGTCCGTCCCTACTCACGAGGTTCGAAGGCCTTTGTAAGGTCAACGAAGGCGATGTACAAGGCTTTTCTCGACTCCCTGCACTATTCTTGAGGCTGTCTCAGGGAGAACATCATGTCAGTAGTCGATCTCTCTGCTCGGAAACCACACAGTGACTCGGGGTACACTCGGGGTGACTCGGGGGTTTCGGCAAGAATCTGAAGCCTGACCAAGATGACCCTAGCGAAGAGTTTGCCAATGACGCTGAGGAGGGATATGCCGCAAAAGTTATTGACATTGCTTCTGTCACCTTTATTTTTGTAGAGAGTGATGATGTTTCCATCTCCCATGTCTTGTGGCACCGAGCCTCCAGCACTGGCACAGAAGTTCATGAAGCTCAAATTTAAGTGTTCCACGCGCGCACTTGAGAACTTCAGGCGGAATCCCGTCGTCTCCTGAGGCCTTCCCTGAGGAAAGTGAATCCATTGCTTTCTCAACTTCTTCCACAGTTGGTTCAAGATCAAGTTCTTCCATGATGGGCAGGAATTCGATAGCATCTAATGCCTCTAACAATGACCAAGTTCTCTCTGGAGTAGAGTTCGGAGTAATGTTCCACCAAGCGATTCATCTGTTGATCACGGACTTTAATGATCTCTCCAGTGGCTGACTTCAGAGGAGCCGTCCAGTTTTATGTAGGGCCTGTTGCCTGTTTGATCCCTTCGTACATGACTCTTATGTTGCCGACAGTGGCCGCAGCCTGGGCTGGAACAGAGTCGAAGCTAGTAATCGTTAGCACAACACCCTCGCAGTTTGTTGAACTCTACTGCGGGCAGTACGGAGGGCCTGTAGGTTCCTTTCTGAGGGCAGGTTCTTGTAGGATGAGAGAGCTCGTCTCTTTTCCTCTACGAGGGGTAACAGTTCCTCTGCACTGGCCTCGAACCAATCTGCTGACTTGTTCTGCCTCTTACCGAAGGTGGACATGGCAGTGTTGAAAATAGTGCCCATGAGATGTGACCACCTCTCACTTGCGGTATCGCAGGGTGGTACAGGAAGGGCATTTACCAGTGCCGCAGTGAATTCCTCCACCTTGTAAAGGTCACGGGTCTTGTTTACATTAATGCGTGGTCTTCCCTCCTTCTTTGCTCTGTGGATTTTCCGGGGCTGGGACTTTACTCTGCAAACGACGAGAGAGTGGTCGGTGTCGCAATCTGCGCTCTGGAAGCTGCGGGTCAGTTTGACATTTCTCAGATTGCTACGCCCCGTAAGCACCAGGTCGAGTTGATGCCAATGATTAGACCTGGGATGTCTCCAGGAAACCTTATGCTGGGGCTTGGTGTTGAAGAAGAAATTGGTGATGCAGAAATCATGACGGCAGCAGAACTCCAGGAGGCGCTGTCCACTCTCATTCATCTTCCCAAATCCAAACTGGCCCAGGCAGGAAGGCCAAGAGCTGTGATCAGAACCAACTCTTGCATTAAAATCTCCCAGAAGGAACACTGGCTCTTGTTGAGGTATGTCTCTGAGAGCTAGGCCGAGGTGATCATAGAACTTGTCCTTCGCTTCGGTAGAGGAGGTCAGTGTTGGTGCATAGGCGTTGATGAAGCTGACCATTCCTGCTGCTGTATGAAGCTGAAGTTAGATGATCCTTGCAGACCCCTCAGTGGGCAGTACTATGCACCCTAACAATCTGTTCCTGATGGCAAAGCCAACGCCCTGCTCCCTTACCTCTTCTGGTGGTTTGCCCAGCCAGAAGAAGGTAAAGACCTTCTCCCGTATGCTGCCGGTTGCAGGCAGACGTGTCTCCTGCAGGGCGACTGTGTCCATCTGGATCCTGCGCAGTTCATTGTTGATCACAGGTTCTTGCGGGCGTCATTCACTTCCAGTAGATCTTTCGAGAGACCCGGTGTCATGGTCTTTACATTCCATGTGCCCAGTTTGAGAGCTGGGTGGCTCTTTGTTTGTTTTCTTTTGCATGGTACATGGGTTGACGATCCGCTTATTGGATTCTGTGTGTGTGTATATATATATATATATATATATATATATATATATATATATATATATATATATATATATATATATATATATATATACATATATATGTCGTACCTAGTAGCCAGAACGCACTTCTCAGCCTACTATGCAAGGCCCAATTTGCCTATATATATATATATATATATATATATATATATATATATATATATATATATATATATATATATATATATGTATATATATATATATATATATGTATATATATGTATATATATATATATATATATATATATATATATATATATATATATATATATATATATATATATAATATATATATATAAATCACGTGTGTGTGTGTAAATCACGAAAAATAAACACTTGATTAAAAATGTGACAGTGTCAGACCACGGAGGAAAATTGAAACAGGAATTTCCTTCAGTACTTTCGTATATTAATACATCTTCAGAAGGAGTGGTTTTGCAGGTCGAGTACTGGACATAAATAGACAGGAGAGAATGGTGGAGTGAGGTGAGGTACAATAAGTGGACACAAATATGTGCTGCACAAAAACTGCAGAGGGCCTATTGGCCCATCCGATGCAGCTCCCATTCAAAACCACACACAGGCCCACACATGTATATATAAACCACTGCTAATGTTCAAATTACTTTCTTTTGTGATTTGTATCAAAGCAGATTCAATTATGTTTTTGTTACAGGTGCTTTTACAATTCGTTATTGAAGAAGCCATCTCCCAATCAATTTGGTGAGCATCTCACTGCCACCACTCCGTATCCACTCGCTAGAGTCCACCTGGGTTGTCCTTTCATGAAAGGTGAAGTCCAAGTCGCCATCCGGGAAAAGCCTTTTCCCATGTCAGGGGTACAAGTTCTCCTGGGCAACAACTTGGCCGAAGATCTACAGCCTTCCAACTTGATCATCGTGGATAAACCCCAGGTATGTGACTCTGTCGTGGAAAACCCCATCCTGAAGTATATTCCAGCAGAGTTCCAAGAAAGTGATGAAGTCTCTCCTCCGGTTTTGGTGACAATCCGTGCGCAAGCTGCACGCCCGCAAACAGCTGACTCTGCTTCAACAGCTGTCCCTCAAGACCATCAGAATCTATCACCGAATCTCACTATGCTGGAGTTCCGTAAGTTGCAGAGGGAGGATCCCTTATTAACACCATTATTCTTCCAGGCCGAGACTCAATCTGATAGTATTCCTGGGTTCTTTATAGAGAATCAATTGCTCTACCGCAGGTACCGACCCAGTACACTAACGGAAGATGACGATTGGGCTAATGTCGATCAACTAGTAGTTCCCACCAGCCTACGGCCCAATATTCTACACCTGGCCCACGGAGCGCTTTCTCACTACGGTTTTAATAAAATCTATCACGCCATCCGACAAGATTATTACTGGCCAGGTATGATTAAGGATGTAAAAACTTATTTACAGCAGTGTCATACATGTCAGATGGCAGGAAAACCCAACATCTCTATTCCCAAGGCTCCTTTAATTCCTATCCCGGTGCCTTCGGAACCCTTTCACAGACTCATCATAGACCGTGTTGGACCTTTACCCCGGACCAGTTCTGGCAACGCTTATTTACTAACCATCCTGTGTCCAACCACCAGATTCCCCATAGCAGTTCCTGTAAAGAACATTACGGCTGCTACTGTGGTGAAGCAACTGTTGATGTTTACACAATATGGATTTCCTTGGGAGATTCAAAGTGACTGTGGCACCAACTTCACCAGTGATCTCTTCAAGAAGACACTGGAAGAATTCAACATCACTCAGGTATTGTCCAGCCCCTATCATCCTGCTTCACAGGGTTCTCTTGAACGTAGTCACCAAACTATAAAATCACTCCTTAAGAAATTTTGCAATGAAACTATGAAAGACTGGGATAAATAACTTGACATCATCATATGCATTTTCAGAAGTCTCCCAAATGAGTCTCTAGGAGTATCTCCTTATGAGATGCTCTACGGACGTAAGTGCCGTACTTCTCTCAAAGCTTTTAAAGACTCTCTACGTAATGACACCTCCAGTGACCCCTCAGTATGTGCCCCAGTTTCTTCAAAACTTAAAGCAAATTCTAAAGAGAGTACATAAATTTGCCAACAATAATTTATTAAAAGCTCAAGATAGGATGAAGACTCATTTTGACAAACACAGTAAAATCAGGAAATTTAAAGTAGGAGACCTCGTTTTAGCATATTTTCCGATCCCTGGTTCTCCATTGCAAAATAAGTTTTCAGGACCTTACCGCATCAAGGAGTGCAGAAATAACCACACTACGTTCTTGAGACTCCAGATAGTCAGCGGAGGACCCAGTTGTGCCACGTCAATCTTTTGAAGAAGTATAAAGGTACACCCCTAACTGTGCTAGTATCTCCCTCCACTCTTCAAGATCCATACCTCCACAGTGAGACCTTCCCTGCTTCTCCTCCCGAAAGCACTAACTCTAAGTCAGTGCCTTCCAACTCGGAAATTCTTACAGATCTTCCTAAATATTTTCAGGACTGTAACAGTGCTCCTCTCATCAGAGTGTTCCAAGATCATCAGATGTTCAGCGATGATCCCAGGAATGTAATGTGGTTCAACACGACATCCAGCTACTTTCTGATACCCGGCACAGCCCATACAAAAAGGAAGTTATGCGTGCTGAGGTACAGTACCTTCTGGATCATGGGCTGGCCACCCCTTGTGAGTCCCCTTGGGCCTCACCCTGCATCTTGGTGCCAAAACCTCACGGTAAAGTACGATTATGAACAGACTATAGGAAACTGAACCTCGTGACCGTCAAGGATGCTTACCCTTTACATCGTATAGAGGATATCCTTGACGCAGTAGGTAATGCTACTTATCTTTCCCAAATTGACTTGTTAAAGGGCTATTATCAGATTAGTCTGACAGAGGGGGCTAAGGAAATATCAGCCTTCACCACTCCTTTTGGCCTGTACAGATATGAACGCCTTCCTTTTGGACTGTGTAATGTCCCGGCCACCTTCCAGCGAGCTGTCAACCGCGTCATCCATGGCCTAGATCACACCTACGCCTACTTGGATGACATAATTGTGGCAATTGACACCTGGAACGAACATCTGCTCCAGCTGCAACGATTGTTCTCCAAGCTCCTGACAGCTAGCCTTACCATCAACTTGGACAAGTCCACCTTTGCTAAAGGTAAAGTGCGTTATCTTGGTCATGTAATAGGAAGTGGCAGCCTAGCTCCTTTAGCCATTCATACTCAAGCCATTCAGCATTACCCACAACCTTCAACCAGGAAGCAGCTCCTGCGCTTCCTTGGCCTTGCATCTTACTATCGTAAGTTTGTGAAAAATTTCAGTACGGTAGCGACACCACTGATTAATCTGACCAGCCAAAGCAACGGTATCATTGGACCATTCAACAGACCGTTGCCTTTGAACAACTCAAATCTCTGCTATGTTCTAATCTCCATTCTCGCCTCTCCAGATATTAAGAAGCCTTTCATCATCAATATCGATGCAAGTGGCACCGGCATCGGGGACGTTCTAATGCAACAACGTGGCGAAGTGGTTTTTCCTGTCAGCTACTATACAGCTACAAGTTGAAGCCCCATCAGAAGGACTATAGCACCATAGAAAAGGAACTCCTCTCCATCGTCCTGAACCTACAACATTTCGAACCTTACCTACAGGGTAATCGGTCTATTACCATCTACTCAGACCACAATCCCCTACGATTTCTGCATCAATGGAGTCTGGCCCTAGCTTCGGTAGGGGACAGACGTGTTGCATCGGCGCTCCAGCAGTTGGTGTTGTTTGCCAGTTTCGGCCGGTTGGGGGCGGGTGTGTCTCTGCTCGCCTGTGCTGACGTGGAGTTACGATGGGGGTCCCTCTACCCCCTGTCGTCCGGGCTCAGTCTGTGGGACTAGAGTTCTCTGTGCGGGCTGGTTACCCGGAGATTGCCCTGGCTTGTGAAATGCTCTCTGTCCCTGTGTTTGCGATTTATGGGGTCGAGTTGGTAACGGCCCGTAGGGCAATTGTGAAGTTCGCAGAGGAGGTGGCATATCGCGATTTTCTCCGGCGATACGAGGGGCGGACACTACCCCTGCCGGATGGTGCGGGCACTGTCACCCTCTCGGATAGAAGTGGTGCACTTACTTACATCAGTGTGCATGGGGCTCCCTTGGAGTTTCCAGAGGCTCTGCTACGGCGGTATTTCGGCCGGTTTGGCGCAGTTGTTAGTGTGAGGGTGAACGTGGTGTCTTCTAGTCCTCTTAAGGGTGTGAGGTCTAACATTCGCACCCTGGGCATGAGACTCCGGGCGGATATTCCGTCCTCTGCGCGCCTTATGGGGTACAACGTTCGGGTGTTTTACGCCCGTCAGCCACGGACGTGTTATCGTTGTGGTCTTTTGGGCCATCAGGCAGCTGACTGTTCTGCGCCGGCTGTTGCACCAGTGAATCTCTTCAGTGAGGAGGATTTTCCGCCCCTTCCTGTGGGGGATTATTCGGTGGGTGTGGACGTCTCTTCGGCTGAGGAGGTGCCCTCTGTATCAGCTGTTGCTCCGCCTGTTGCGCCCCCTGTTGTTGCCGCATCTCCTCCGAAGGTTGTGTCCTCGACTAGTGCTCCGGCTGGTGTCCCTGAGCCTCTTCCAACTGCCGTTTGCTCGAACCCCTCGTCTTCCAGTTCTTCCTCTGCTGTGTCTGTCCCGGTCCCTGCACCCTCGCCGTCTGTTCCGGCTGTGCTGGGAGCTGGGGTGGATCCGGCATTCCCTCCTGTGCCTGGCCTGGTGCCCCGTGTGGTTGAGGAGGCTGCCGTACTGCGGCGTGCGTCGGTTCGCTCGGCTGGTGCTGCGCGGGTCGCTGAGCATGCCTCCGGGTCTGATGATGTGCGGCCCGAGCCTAAGCGTTCCCGGCGTTCTTCTGCGTGGGCTGAAGTTGGCGACTTCGACGAGTGTCGACCTTCCGTTGACGGTGGGGTAGCTCCGGATGTGGTGCACACTACGGTGGTGGCGGAGGTACACTTGCCTGAGGATGCCGGTGCCGGCGTTTCGGCCTCCCCTCCTGGTCTGGTGTCCGAGGGTCCTGCTTCAGGTGCGTTGCCTGCGTGGGGTGGCTCCGGTTCTTCGTGGGGAGTGGTTCCCCCTGCTGTGGTTGGTGGTGAGCGGGGTGGCCTGGTGATGGTGTTGAGAAAGGATGCTCGCTCTGAGAGTTCTGTGGCCCCTTCCTCGTTACCCGTTTCCTCGGCAGCGGTCTTGCCACCTCTTCCGTCTCCAGCAGTCTCTTCTGTGTCTCCTGCGGTATCCATGGAGGTGCTACAGTCTCGTCGTCCGGCCCCTGCTCCTATGTGTGCTACTTCGTGGCAGTCTCGGCGGCCCTCGTCCGCTTCTCCAGTGTCGTCTGCTTCCTTGATGGGCGTGGGTGGCGCTCCCCGGCCTCGTTACGCGACTTGAGTCAGTGACCTCGGGCGTTGGCCGATGCCGCCCGATATAGATGTTCCTGAGTTTATGATACCAGCCTACACCGCCCGTAAGGCAAAACACCTCCCAGACCTTCATTCCCACAGAAAACTTATTAGAAGCTATCAAAGCAACATCAGCCAGAACCTTGCAACACATCCCTAAAGCAGCCCGCCCCCATGCAGCACCCAAATTATCTGCCCTCCTGAGAAAGGTCAACGACTCTCCTGGAACGACCCAAGCATGGCATAACCTCCTACTGTTTGGCAACATGTGTCTAGCCACCCCTGTAAGGAGAGACAAAACTTTAGCTGCCTCAGTCATCAAAGCTATAAATGATTTTCCCAGGGAGGACAACCAGGTGCGCCTTCCCACTCGCGCGAGAAACACCCACGGCAGGAAGAGCAACAGTGCCATATCCGAGACATCAAAATTCAGAACATCAGTCACCAAGAAAATAGAAGAAGGAAACACTATTGGCGCAATAAGAGTCATCACCAGTGAGGACTCAATTGCCGACAGAGATGCAACAACAGCTCAAGCCCTAAGGGAGAAACACCCACCCAGGGCTCCTCGTGAGGACGACATTGTACAAGTGGGGGCTACCGGAGCAGAACCTCTCTGGGTGGCTGAATCTGTGGTCCATAAAGCAGCCATGTCCTTCCCAACAGGATCAGCAGGTGGGTTCACAGGACTAAAATCCAACCACCTCAAGCAAATGCTCAACCCTGCACTGGGTGACATTGCAAAGAACCTCTTAGTGGAACTAACCAGATTCACCAACACATGTCTAGCTGGCAACATACCAGCAACCATAAGACCTATCTTTTTTGGAGCATCTCTCTGTGCTCTAAAGAAAAAGGATGGAGGGATCAGGCCAATAGCTGTGGGCAATTCTCTCCGGCGTTTCGTCGCAAAGGCAGCTGCAAGAACAGTTAGTGATGCAGCGGCCAACATGCTATAGCCAAAACAGCTCGGGTTCGGCATTCCACAAGGGTGTGAGGCAGCAGCCCATGCAGCTCGAGCCTTCATCGCCAACATCACAGACGAAAAGGCCCTTATCAAGCTAGATTTCAAAAATGCCTTCAATTTGGTGCGGAGGGATGCTGTACTCCGTGCGGTTCATAGTCATTTCCCTTCCCTCTACATTTTTGTACATTCATGCTACAGTATGGACCTTAAGCTACTTTTTGGCGAACATGAAATTGAAGAAGGTGACCAACAGGGTGACCCCCTTGCTCCTCTCCTTTTCTGCTTAGTCATCAAACAAGTCACAGAGGTCCTGTTCAGCGAGCTTAACATCTGGTTCTTGGATGATGGTACCCTAGCTGGTTCCCAAGACTCCCTCCTGGAGGACATCAGAAAAATCCAGGAGCAAGGTGCAGTTTTAGGCCTCACCCTGAACCCTTCTAAATGTGAAATAATATGTTCCAACCAGGGCATTGTAGAGAGAATAGAGGGTCTTCTGCCAAATATCCATAAAACTAAACCTGAAGACAGCACACTCCTAGGAGCTCCCCTGGGGTTAAAAGCCATCGATGAGGTCCTTGATAAGAAAATCGCCGACCTTAAGAGGATGGATGGGAGGATTGAGGATATTGATGCTCATGATGCACTCTACCTCATCACCAGATGTCTGTCCCTCCTCAGGTTAAGCTACTTTCTGAGGTGTTCACCATCTTACAGTAGCCAAAAACTAAGTGAGTATGACCGGTTACTGAAATCAATGCTAGAAAAAGCCCTTAACCTCTCTCTTGATGACCTACAGTGGAAACAAGCCTCTCTTCCCGTAAGATTTTGGGCCTCGGAGTTCGAACAGCAACGCAAATAGCTGTTCCAGCCTTCCTGTCCTCCTTATCAGCATCTGACGACCTTGTGAAGGAAATTCTACCTGCCCACTTACATCAGCTGGCAGGTGTGCATGATCCCAATTTTACACGCTGTGCCACAGAGTGGGCCTCTCGTGCAGGCCCATCACCTCAACCACCATCCCCAAAAGCCCACAAGCAATCCAGCTGGGATGGCCCCATTGTAGACCAAGTTGCTGCAGAGTGTCTGGGTGCTGCAACAACACAACACGACATTGCTCGCCTCACAGCAGTAGCAGCCCCACATGCAGGGGATTTCCTGTTAGCAACCCCAATGTCGGCAACTGGCACACGTCTCACACCACACGCCCTCTGAATTGCTGTGGTCCTTCGCCCTACTGCCCCAATCCACACCAGATATAGGTGTATTTGCGGCGAGGTGGTGGCTGACAGGTACGGCCACCATGGCCTACTCTGCCAAAGCACAGGGGGATGACACTCGAGGCACAGTGAAGTTAACGACATCATCAAGAGGAGCCTCACCACAGCTGGATGCCCAGCTGAAAGAGAGCCCCGTTATCTAACGCCCCGTAACTCTGATACTCTTATTGGTCGCCCGGATGGTATCACAGTGAACCCCTGGAAGAATGGCAAGCAGTTGGTATGGGACTACACGTGAGTATCAACCCTGGCTAACACCTACATTGACCTCAGTGTTGCACAACCAGGTGGCGCTGCCACCCACAGGGAAGCAGCCAAATCCTGTAAGTATAGAGAACTGGATCACCACTACAATTTTGTCCCCATTGCTTCTGAGACACTCGGCGTCTGGGGTAACAGTGCTACCAGTTTTTTGAAGGAACTGGGTTCTAGGCTCATTGAAACAACAAGGGACCCTAGAGCTGCCAGCTTTCTTTTCCAGTGCCTCAGCGTGGCGATACAGAGGGGAAATGCGCACTGCATCCAGGGTTCCTGCCCGCCATCTGAGGAGCTGGAGGAACTCGACAACCTATGATAACCATCTTTGTAACCTATATGTAACTCCTTTTTTGTAACAAAGTTCAAAAAAAGCAAATATATATTTGTACATACAAAAGAATGGGGGTGGTAGGAGAAGATAATATTAGTGTTCAGTGAGAAACCACAAGGTCTCCTCTGAATACTTATTATTTTATTCTCCGAGGCTATGGGTCCCCACATTGGCACCAGAGGTGGTACCCTCACAAATTTATATATATATACATATATATATATATATATATTATTTATATAACCAAATAATAAATATGTAGTGATTTAATACCAATTAATGTAAATCTGAAATACGTAATGATATAATACATTTGAATACATATATATATATATATATATATATATATATATATATATATATATATATATATATATATATACATATATATATATATATATATATATATATATATATATATATATATGTATATATATATATATATATATATATATATATATATATATATATATATATATATATATATATATATATATATATATATATATATGTCGTACCTAGTAGCCAGAACGCACTTCTCAGCCTACTATGCAAGGCCCGATTTGCCTAATAAGCCAGGTTTTAATGAATTAATGTTTTTTCGACTACCTAACCTACCTAACCTAACCTAACCTAACTTTTTCTGCTACCTAACCGAACCTAGCCTATAAAGATAGGTTAGGTTAGGTTAGGTAGGGTTGGTTAGGTTCGGTCATATATCTACGTTAATTTTAACTCCAATAAAAAAAATTGACCTCAAACATAATGAAATGGGTAGCTTTATCATTTCATAAGAAAAAAATTAGAGAAAATATATTAATTCAGGAAAACTTGGCTTATTTATATATATATATATATATATATATATATATATATATATATATATATATATATATATATATATATATATATATATAATATATATATATATATATATATATATATATATATATATATATGTCGTACCTAGTAGCCAGAACTCACTTTTTGGCCTACTATTCAAGGCCCGATTTGCCTTATAAGCCAAGTTTTCCTGAATTAATATATTTTTTCTAATTTTTTTCTTATGAAATGATAAAGCTACCCATTTCATTATGTATGAGGTCAATTTTTTTTTATTGGAGTTAAAATTAACGTAGATATATGACCGAACCTAACCAACCCTACCTAACCTAACCTAACCTATATTTATAGGTAAGGTTAGGTTAGGTAGCCAAAAAAAGCTAGGTTAGGTTAGGTTAGGTAGGTTAGGTAGACGAAAAAACATTAATTCATGAAAACTTGGCTTATTAGGCAAATCGGGCCTTGAATAGTAGGCTGAGAAGTGCGTTCTGGCTATTAGGTACGACATATATATATATATATATATATATAAATGTCGTACCTAGTAGCCAGAACGCACTTCTCAGCCTACTATGCAAGGCCCTATTTGCCTAATAAGCCAAGTTTTCATGAATTAATATATTTTCTCTAATTTTTTTCTTATGAAATGATAAAGCTACCCATTTCATTATGTTTGAGGTCAATTTTTTTTTATTGGAGTTAAAATTAACGTAGATATATGACCGAACCTAACCAACCCTACCTGACCTAACCTAACCTATCTCTATAGGTTAGGTTAGGTAGCCGAAAAAGTTAGGTTAGGTTAGGTTAGGTAGGTTAGGTAGTCGAAAAACAATTAATTCATGAAAACTTGGCTTATTAGGCAAATCGGGCCTTGCATAGTAGGCTGAGAAGTGCGTTCTGGCTACTAGGTACGACATATATATATATATATATATATATATATATATATATATATATATATATATATATATATATATATATATATATATATATATATATATATATATATATAGAAGGATAGGGGTATCAGGCCCATTGCCGTTGGCAACACCCTCCGACGCCTTGTAGCTAAGGCTGCAGTGAGATCTATCAGCCAGGAAGCAGCCAACTTGCTGAAACCTCATCAGCTCGGGTTTGGGATTTCCCTAGGTTTTGAAGCTGCAGCCCATGCAGCGCGGGCTTACATTGTTGATCTCCCGGACCAGAAGGCACTAGTAAAGCTTGACTTCAAAAATGCCTTCAATCAAGTCAGACGAGACGCTGTCCTCAGGGCTGTACACAACCATTTCCGGCCCCTTTACCCATTCATCCGATCGTGCTGCAGTGGGGACTCTAAGCTTCTTTTTGGGGAGCATGAAATAAACTCCTGTGAAGGTGTCCAACAAGGTGACCCCTTAGCCCCCCTCCTTTTCTGCCTAGCTATCAAAGAGGTCACTGATAGTCTGACAAGCGAGCTAAACATCTGGTACCTGGATGATGGCACTCTAGCTGGAACTCCGGAAACCATTTTGGAGGAAATAAGGAAAATCCAGGAGCAGGGAGCAGCCTTAGGCCTCATTCTCAATGCATCCAAATGTGAAATAATCTCCCGCAACCCAGACATCACTGGGCAAATACAAAATGTTCTTCCAGACATTCTCGTTGTCGAGCCACCAGACTGCACTCTCCTGGGTGCCCCCATTGGCCCACGAGCAATCGAGGAGGTCCTGGTTGCAAAAATCACTGACCTAAAGAGAATGCTGGACAGGATTGACAAGATTGATGCCCATGATGCTCTCTTTCTCCTTACAAGATGCCTGTCTCTCCCTAAGTTCACCTACTTTCTGAGATGTTCTCCATCCTACAGCAGCCCTAAGTTAAATGTGTATGACACCCTTGTGAGGTCCATGCTGGTGAGAGTCCTGAACCTGCCATTGGACGACTCTCAGTGGGAGCAAGCAACCCTTCCTGTAAGACTCGGCGGCCTTGTTGTCCGCACAGCCTCCCAAATTGCTCTACCAGCCTTCCTTTCCTCCTCTCATGCATCGCACGACCTCGTCAGAGATATTTTACCTGCAATCCTGAGAGATTCAGCAGGAATACACGATCCTGCTTTCACTGAATGTTCAAATCAGTGGGATGTTCTTGCAGCCCCAGCAACCATTATAGAGCCAACAAAACAACACAAACAGTCCGGCTGGGACCACCCTCTAGTGGAAAAAGTAGCTGATGCCATGCTCAGCGTCGCAACATCAGACAAGGAGAAAGCCCGCCTCAGAGCAGTGCGTGCCCCCCATGCAGGAGACTTCCTCCTGGCAGTACCCATGTCAGCAATGGGCACGCGCCTAGATCCAGAATCCCTTCGTGTAGCAGTGGCTCTCCGCCTTGGTGCCCCAATTCACACTGAATACAAGTGTATTTGCAACAGGGTGGAAGCAGACCAATACGGACTGCATGGGTTGCATTGCGGAAGCACAAAGGGCTGGCATGCATGACACAACGAGGTCAATGACATCATCAAGAGAAGCCTCGTCTCAGCTGCGTGCCCAGCGGAGAGAGAACCTCGCATCCTAGGGTTCCAAAACCCGGATTTCCCTGCACTTCGCCCTGATGGCATCACCATATACTCATGGAAGGAGGGTAGACAGTTGGTGTGGGACTACACATGTGTATCCACCCTGGCTGACACCTATGTACACTTCGGAGATGATCAAGCAGGTGGGGCGGCCAACCACAGGGAAACAGCAAAATCACTCAAGTACAGGCGACTGGAAGGTCAATACCTCTTTGTTCCCATAGCGTCTGAGACACATGGCCCCTGGGGCAAGAGTGCCTTGGGATTTCTCAAGGAATTGGGTTCCAAGCTCATTGACGTCACCAGAGACCCAAGGGCTTCCAGTTTTTTGTTTCAGCGTCTCAGTGTGGCGATCCAGAGGGGAAGTGCTTGCTGCGTCCTCGGTTCCTATCCAGAAGCGGAGGAGCTTCAAGAGATCCATAACCTTTAGGCATTTGTCTTGTATGTTTTGTAACCTTTAAATACAAAATAAAGGATTAGATTACCATCTAATCCTAATATATGCCCAAGATTACCATCCGAGTGCCAGCGGGGAAGTGGTTCAAATAGCTTCAGCTATCACTTCCTTATGTCCGGTCGTGATGGTCAAGCGGATTAAGGCGTCCCTGTACATACCAGTTGCGTTGCTCCTGGCAGTATGGGTTCGAGTCACTTCTGGGGTGTGAGTTTTCAGTTGTATATAGTCCTGGGGACCATTCAGGCTTGCTTGCATATATATATATATAGATATATATATATATATATATATATATATATATATATATATATATATATATATATATATATATATATATATATATATATATATATATATATATATATATATATAAATATATATATATATATATATATATATATATATATATATATATATATTTATATATATATATATATATATATTTATATATATAACTGAAAACTCACACCCCAGAAGTGACTCGAACCCATACTCCCAGAAGCAACGCAACTGGTATGTACAAGACGCCTTAATCCACTTGACCATCACGACCGGACAAAATGAGGTGATAGCCGAGGCTATATGAACCACCCCACCGCCGGCACTCGGATAGTTATCTTGGGCATAGCATTTTACCAAATCACCTCATTCTTTGGGGCACACGTGAGGAACACAAATGCGAACAAGCCTGAATGGTCCCCAGGACATATGCAACTGAAAACTCACACCCCAGAAGTGACTCGAACCCATACTCCCAGAAGCAACGCAACTGGTATGTACAAGACGCCTTAATCCACTTGACCATCACGACCGGACAAAATGAGGTGATAGCCGAGGCTATATGAACCACCCCACCGCCGGCACTCGGATAGTTATCTTGGGCATAGCATTTTACCAAATCACCTCATTCTTTGGGGCACACGTGAGGAACACAAATGCGAACAAGCCTGAATGGTCCCCAGGACATATGCAACTGAAAACTCACACCCCAGAAGTGACTCGAACCCATACTCCCAGAAGCAACGCAACTGGTATGTACAAGACGCCTTAATCCACTTGACCATCACGACCGGACAAAATTAGGTGATAGCCGAGGCTATATGAACCACCCCACCGCCGGCACTCAGATAGTTATCTTGGGCATAGCATTTTACCAAATCACCTCATTCTTTGGGGCACACGTGAGGAACACAAATGCGAACAAGCCTGAATGGTCCCCAGGACATATGCAACTGAAAACTCACACCCCAGAAGTGACTCGAACCTATACTCCCAGAAGCAACGCAACTGGTATGTACAAGACGTACATACCATGGATTAAGGCGTCTTGTACATACCAGTTGCGTTGCTTCTGGGAGTATGGGTTCGAGTCACTTCTGGGGTGTGAGTTTTCAGTTGCATATGTCCTGGGGACCATTCAGGCTTGTTCGCATTTGTGTTCCTCACGTGTGCCCCAAAGAATGAGGTGATTTGGTAAAATGCTATGCCCAAGATAACTATCCGAGTGCCGGCGGTGGGGTGGTTCATATAGCCTCGGCTATCACCTCATTTTGTCCGGTCGTGATGGTCAAGTGGATTAAGGCGTCTTGTACATACCAGTTGCGTTGCTTCTGGGAGTATGGGTTCGAGTCACTTCTGGGGTGTGAGTTTTCAGTTGCATATGTCCTGGGGACCATTCAGGCTTGTTCGCATTTATATATATATATATATATATATATATATATATATATATATATATAAATATATATATATATATATATATATATATATATATATATATATATATAAATATATATATATATATATCTGTGACATTCATCAATGTTTCCCATTGTTGTGTTTTTCAAGAGATCCATAACCTTTAAGCACCTTTTTGCATTATTATTTTTGTATCAACCCATGTATATCCTGTATATATATATATATATATATATATATATATATATATATATATATATATATATATATATATATATTTGAACATATATATATATATATATATATATATATATATATATATATATATATATATATATATATATGTCGTACCTAGTAGCCAGAACGCACTTCTCAGCCTACTATGCAAGGCCCGATTTGCCTAACAAACCAAGTTTTCCTGAATTAATATATTTTCTCTAATTTTTTTCTTATGAAATGATAAAGCTACCCATTTCATTGTGTATGAGGTTATTTTTTTTATTGGAGTTAAAATTAACGTAGATATATGACCGAACCTAACCAACCCTACCTAACCTATCTTTACAGTTTAGGTTAGGTTAGATTACCAAAAAAGTTAGGTTAGATTAGGTTAGGTAGTCGAAAAACAACTAATTCATGAAAACTTGGCTTATTAGGCAAATCGGGCCTTGCATAGTAGGCTGAGAAGTGCGTTCTGGCTACTAGGTACGACATATATATATATATATATATATATATATATATATATATATATATATATATATATATATATATATATATATATTAGCATATTTTGGTAGCAGTCTTTCCTGTAGACATATATTATTAAATATGACCGAAAAAGTAAGATTAATAATTCTAACACGAATTTTCTCAATCTTTCGTACATTTCTTTTCACTGTTGGAGGTAAATCAAAAATCAATTCTCCAAAATTCATTTTTATTTCTAGTCTGACGCGACACGAGCGCGTTTCGTAAAACTTATTACATTTTCAAAGACTTTAGTTCACAAATTCACAACTGAATAGAACTTACGCATCTCCGATTTTATATCTACATTTGAGTGAGGTGGAAGGGGTGATGTGGCATTAACACAAGACAGAACAAGATGTGGCATTAATAGGGTATTAATTTCATCAACACAAGACAGAACAAGAGGTGGTATTAATAGGGTATTAATTTCATCAACACAAGACAGAACACGAAACAATGGATATTGAATAGAAGTGTTTGTAGAAAGCCTATTGGTCCATATTTCTTGATGCTTCTATATTGGAGCGGAGTCTTGAGGTGGGTAGAATATAGTTGTGCAATAATTGGCTGTTGATTGCTGGTGTTGACTTCTTGATGTGTAGTGCCTCGCAAACGTCAAGCCGCCTGCTATCGCTGTATCTATCGATGATTTCTGTGTTGTTTACTAGGATTTCTCTGGCGATGGTTTGGTTGTGGGAAGAGATTATATGTTCCTTAATGGAGCCCTGTTGCTTATGCATCGTTAAACGCCTAGAAAGAGATGTTGTTGTCTTGCCTATATACTGGGTTTTTTGGAGCTTACAGTCCCCAAGAGGGCATTTGAAGGCATAGACGACGTTAGTCTCTTTTAAAGCGTTCTGTTTTGTGTCTGGAGAGTTTCTCATGAGTAGGCTGGCCGTTTTTCTGGTTTTATAGTAAATCGTCAGTTGTATCCTCTGATTTTTGTCTGTAGGGATAACGTTTCTATTAACAATATCTTTCAGGACCCTTTCCTCTGTTTTATGAGCTGTGGAAAAGAAGTTCCCCAAAGAATGAGGTGATTTGGTAAAATGCTATGCCCAAGATTACTATCCGAGTGCCGGCGGTGGGGTGGTTCAAATAGCTTAGGCTATCACCTCATTATGTCCGGTCGTGATGGTCAAGTGGATTAAGGCGTCTTGTACATACCAGTTGCATTGCTTCTGGGAGTATGGGTTCGAGTCACTTCTGGGGTGTGAGTTTTCAGTTGTATATAGTCCTGGGGACCATTCAGGCTTGCTTGCATATATATATATATATATATATATATATATATATATATATATATATATATATATATATATATATATATATATATATATATATATATATATATATATGTATATATATATATATATATATATATATATATATATATATATATATATATATATATATATATATATATATATATATATATATATATATATATATATATATATATCTGTGACATTCATCAATGTTTCCCATTGTTGTGTTTTTCAAGAGATCCATAACCTTTAAGCACCTTTTTGCATTATTATTTTTGTATCAACCCATGTATATCCTGTATATATATATATATATATATATATATATATATATATATATATATATATATATATATATATATATATATATATATATATATATATATATATATATTTGAACATATATATATATATATATATATATATATATGTCGTACCTAGTAGCCAGAACGCACTTCTCAGCCTACTATGCAAGGCCCGATTTGCCTAACAAACCAAGTTTTCCTGAATTAATATATTTTCTCTAATTTTTTTCTTATGAAATGATAAAGCTACCCATTTCATTGTGTATGAGGTTATTTTTTTTATTGGAGTTAAAATTAACGTAGATATATGACCGAACCTAACCAACCCTACCTAACCTATCTTTACAGTTTAGGTTAGGTTAGATTACCAAAAAAGTTAGGTTAGATTAGGTTAGGTAGTCGAAAAACAACTAATTCATGAAAACTTGGCTTATTAGGCAAATCGGGCCTTGCATAGTAGGCTGAGAAGTGCGTTCTGGCTACTAGGTACGACATATATATATATATATGTCGTACCTAGTAGCCAGAACTCACTTCTCAGCCTACTATGCAACGCCCGATTTGCCTAATAAGCCAAGTTTTCATGAACTAATATATTTTCTCCATTTTTTTTCTTATGAAATGATAAAGCTACCCATTTCATTATGTATGAGGTCAATTTTTTTTATTGAAGTTAAAATTAACGTAGATATATGACCGAACCTAACCAACCCTACCTAACCTAACCTAACCTATCTTTATAGGTTAGGTTAGGTTAGGTAGCCGAAAAAGTTAGGTTAGGTTAGGTTAGGTAGGTTAGGTAGTCGAAAAACAATTAATTCATGAAAACTTGGCTTATTAGGCAAATTGGGCCTTGCATAGTAGGCTGAGAAGTGCGTTCTGGCTACTAGGTACGACATATATATATATATATATATATATATATATATATATATATATATATATATATATATATATATATATATATATATATATATATATATATATATATGTCGTACCTAGTAGCCAGAACTCACTTCTCAGCCTACTATTCAAGGCCCGATTTGCCTAATAAGCCAAGTTTTCCTGAATTAATATATTTACTATAATTTTTTTCTTATGAAATGATAAAGCAACCCTTTTCTCTATGTATGAGGTCAATTTTTTTTTATTGGAGTTAAAATTAACGTAGATATATGACCGAACCTAACCAACCCTACCTAACCTAACCTAACCTATATTTATAGGTAAGGTTAGGTTAGGTAGCCAAAAAAAGCTAGGTTAGGTTAGGTTAGGTAGGTTAGGTAGACGAAAAAACATTAATTCATGAAAACTTGGCTTATTAGGCAAATCGGGCCTTGAATAGTAGGCTAAGAAGTGCGTTCTGGCTATTAGGTACGACATATATATATATATATATATATATATATATATATATATATATATATATATATATATATATATATATATATATAAATATATAAATATATACATATATATATATATATATATATATATATATATATATATATATATATATATATATATATATATATTAGCATATTTTGGTAGCAGTCTTTCCTGTAGACATATATTATTAAATATGACCGAAAAAGTAAGATTAATAATTCTAACACGAATTTTCTCAATCTTTCGTACATTTCTTTTCACTGTTGGAGGTAAATCAAAAATCAATTCTCCAAAATTCATTTTTATTTCTAGTCTGACGCGACACGAGCGCGTTTCGTAAAACTTATTACATTTTCAAAGACTTTAGTTCACAAATTCACAACTGAATAGAACTTACGCATCTCCGATTTTATATCTACATTTGAGTGAGGTGGAAGGGGTGATGTGGCATTAACACAAGACAGAACAAGATGTGGCATTAATAGGGTATTAATTTCATCAACACAAGACAGAACAAGAGGTGGTATTAATAGGGTATTAATTTCATCAACACAAGACAGAACACGAAACAATGGATATTGAATAGAAGTGTTTGTAGAAAGCCTATTGGTCCATATTTCTTGATGCTTCTATATTGGAGCGGAGTCTTGAGGTGGGTAGAATATAGTTGTGCAATAATTGGCTGTTGATTGCTGGTGTTGACTTCTTGATGTGTAGTGCCTCGCAAACGTCAAGCCGCCTGCTATCGCTGTATCTATCGATGATTTCTGTGTTGTTTACTAGGATTTCTCTGGCGATGGTTTGGTTGTGGGAAGAGATTATATGTTCCTTAATGGAGCCCTGTTGCTTATGCATCGTTAAACGCCTAGAAAGAGATGTTGTTGTCTTGCCTATATACTGGGATTTTTGGAGCTTACAGTCCCCAAGAGGGCATTTGAAGGCATAGACGACGTTAGTCTCTTTTAAAGCGTTCTGTTTTGTGTCTGGAGAGTTTCTCATGAGTAGGCTGGCCGTTTTTCTGGTTTTATAGTAAATCGTCAGTTGTATCCTCTGATTTTTGTCTGTAGGGATAACGTTTCTATTAACAATATCTTTCAGGACCCTTTCCTCTGTTTTATGAGCTGTGGAAAAGAAGTTCCCCAAAGAATGAGGTGATTTGGTAAAATGCTATGCCCAAGATTACTATCCGAGTGCCGGCGGTGGGGTGGTTCAAATAGCTTAGGCTATCACCTCATTATGTCCGGTCGTGATGGTCAAGTGGATTAAGGCGTCTTGTACATACCAGTTGCATTGCTTCTGGGAGTATGGGTTCGAGTCACTTCTGGGGTGTGAGTTTTCAGTTGCATATTGTCCTGGGGACCATTCAGGCTTGTTCGCATTTGTGTTCCTCACGTGTGCCCCAAAGAATGAGGTGATTTGGTAAAATGCTATGCCCAAGATTACTATCCGAGTGCCGGCGGTGGGGTGGTTCAAATAGCTTAGGCTATCACCTCATTATGTCCGGTCGTGATGGTCAAGTGGATTAAGGCGTCTTGTACATACCAGTTGCGTTGCTTCTGGGAGTATGGGTTCGAGTCACTTCTGGGGTGTGAGTTTTCAGTTATATATATAAATATATATATATATATATATATATATATATATATATATATATATATATATATATATATATATATATATATATATATATATATATATGTGTGTGTGTGTATATCACGAAAATAAACACGTGATTAAGAATGTGACAATGTCACATTCATTGTCATATATCTACGTTAATTTTAACTGCAATAAAAAAAAAATTACCTCATACATAATGTAATGGGTAGCTTTATCATTTCATAAGAAAAAATTAGAGAAAATATATTAGTTTAGGAAAACTTGGCTTACTAGGCAAATCGGGCCTTGCATAGTAGGCTGAAAAGTGCGTTCTGGCTACTAGGTACGACATATATATATATATATATATATATATATATATATATATATATATATATATATATATATATATATAATAGGTGAATAATAATACAGAATAGGTGACATCGATGCCCACGATGCTTTTTATCTCCTCACCAAATGCCTATCCCTTCCGAGGCTAACCTACTTTCTGAGGTGCGCCCCATCTTACAACAACCCAAAGCTTGACGAGTATGACCTCCTACTGAAGACCATGCTGGAAAAAGTTATTAACCTCTCTCTCAACGAATGCCAGTGGAAACAAGCCACTCTTCCTGTCAGGCTCGGTGGCTTGGGTGTCCGCACCGCCACCCAAATTGCAGTCCCAGCCTTCCTGTCTTCCTCCTCAGCATCAGATGACCTGGTTAAGGAAATTCTACCTGACACCCTGAGTAATGTAGCGGGGATACAGGACCCCCACTACACGGAATGTGACACGAAATGGGGTGCCATGACAGACCCAGCACTCAGACCAGCCATGCCGAAAGCCAAGAAACAATCCAGTTGGGACAGCCCCATTGTAGACAAAGAAGCCACAGCTTTGCTGGAGGCAGCAACAACCCCCAGTGATCGTGCACGCCTCACAGCTGTGCAGGCTCCCCATGCAGGGGACTTCCTTCTGGCAGTCCCTATGTCTGCGACAGGCACACGTCTTGATCCGCAGGAGCTCCGTATTGCAGTCGCTCTCCGCCTTGCTGCCCCTATCCACACTGTTCACAGGTGTATTTGCGGCGAGGCAGATGCTGACGAATATGGATTGCATGGCCTGCACTGTGGAAAATCGGGTGGTTGGCACACTAGACACGACGAAGTCAACGACATCATTAAAAGAAGCCTTGCCTCTGCTCAGTGTCCAGCGGAGAGAGAGCCCCGCAACCTACTGAACCGTGACTCTGTTAGCTTTGCCGGCCGACCAGACGGAATCACACTGCGTCCGTGGAAGGGTGGCAGGCAGTTAGCATGGGACTATACTTGCGTATCCACCCTGGCAACGACATACATCACCCTCTCTGCCGGCACGGCAGGAGCCGCAGCGACACACAGAGAAAAACAAAAGTCAGTCAAGTACAGGCAATTAGATCAAAGGTACAATTTCGTTCCAATAGGGTCTGAGACCCTAGGCCCAAGGGGTGAGAGTGCAAGAAGGTTTCTTAAGGATCTTGGTTCCAAGCTCATTGACACCACAAGAGACCCTAGAGCAGCAAGTTTTCTCTTTCAGCGCCTCAGTGTCGCGATCCAGAGGGGAAATGCCCGCTGCATCCTCGGTACCTGCCCGGCGTCGGAGGAGTTCGAGGAAATCTACAGCCTCTAGGAAGCGAACTTTTTCTTGTGTCCTCTTAATGTTCATTTTTTGTATAAAATCAGATATGTAACTGTATAACCTTGCATAATAAAGTGTACATCATAATAAAAAAAAAAGGGGGTGGTAGGAGAAGTGAACACTCTTTCGTATTCAGAGTTAAATGTCAAGTTTTTCCCTGAGTGCTCTGTGTTCCCTTCTCTGAGGCTGTGGGTCCCTATAATTACACCAGTGGTGGTACCCCCCTATATATATATATATATATATATATATATATATATATATATATATATGCTTCTGGACGATATATATATATATATATCGAAATGCTTCTGGACGATATCCATAAGCTAGAAGACAACAAAAAAGTCATCACCACTGACACACTTCAAGCTGAATTACTTGCAGAAGCAGGGAAAAAACGAGGAACATATTCATCTACAATCTTAACCCCACGACTCAAAGAAGCAGCGAAACAACTAAAAAATCTGAAAGACGTAACAATAAGAAAAGCCGACAAAACAGCAGCATATGTATTGATTCCTACCCATGAATACATGAACAAAATTAGCGACATCCTAAGTGACGACTCCAAATTTCAACGAATCACGAGGAACCCCGTAGAAGACCTTAAGCGGAAAGTAAACAAAACAATTACAGCAATCAACGCAAAGAAAGGTAGTGTGCATTTCAATAAACTTCAAGGCGACTATGGCTTAGGATATGCCTACGGCAATGTTAAGACGCATAAACCAGGTAACCCACTACGCCCTATAATCAGCCAAATACCAACCCCAACTTATCACCTGGCAAAGAAACTCAATGAACTCCTAACTCCATACACTCCAAGTAAGTTTAGTCTACAATCATCAGCAGATTTCCTAGAATTGATCAAATCTACCCAGCCCGATGGAATCATCGCTTCCCTGGACGTTGAATCCCTTTTTACCAACGTCCCAGTCGACACAACCATAGGAATGATACTGGACAGAGTATACAGAGACGAGAGCACCCCCAAATTAGACATACCTGAGCCACACTTGAAAAGTCTTCTCGAAGCATGTACAAAGGAAGCCCCTTTCATCAGTCCACAAGGAGACATGTATTTACAAATAGACGGAGTAGCAATGGGCTCCCCCTTAGGAGTTTTATTTGCTAATTTTTATATGGGAACCATCGAAGATAGGGTCTTCAGTAGCAGACAAAAACCAACTGTATACTGCCGTTATGTAGATGACATATTCGTAATAGTAAAAGACTCAGATGAACTAATTGACCTAAAAAGACACCTAGAGAGAGAGTCAGTACTCCGATTTACACATGAAAATAGTGAAAATAACAGTCTGCCATTCTTGGATGTACTAATAACAAAAACAGGAACCTCTTTAAGCACCAACGTATATACCAAGCCCACCAACATAGGATTATGCCTGAACGGTAGAAGTGAGTGCCCCCAAAGATACAAAGCCAGTGTTCTCAATGCTTATATTCGTCGAGCGCTTACCCACTGCTCTGAATGGAGCAACGTGAGTAGAGAGTTTGAAAGAGTAACTCAGGTATTGGTGAACAACGGATATAGCAACGCGGAAATAAACGCTGCTATAAAAAGACACTTGGACCGTTGGTATAATTCAGAACCTAGAACAGAAACCACAACACCCCCAATAAAATTATATTACAAATCAACCATGCACAGTGAACATATAAAAGAGGAAAGAATAATGAAAGAAATAATCCATAAAGGAGTAAAAAGCACTACTCCTAACCAAAACATAAACCTGATAATATTCTACAATACCAAGAAGACTTCCGAACTCCTTATCAAAAACAGCCCGAAGCCGACGGAGAACCCTCTACAGCAGTCAAGCGTTGTATACATGTACACTTGCCCCCACGAAGGATGTAACCTTCAATGTAAGTACATAGGTATGACGTCGACCAAGCTGACGAGGCGTTTGACATGCCATCTTCAATCTGGTGCCCCTAGGAATCACATGAGACAAGCCCATGACATTACTCTAACAAGAGAAATGTTGAACAAGAATACTTGCATAATAGACAAAACCCAAGATTCAAGAAGATTACAAATTCTAGAGGCAATTCACATAAGAATAGAGCGACCTACCATGAACACCCAAATCACGGAACTATTTACTCTACCCACCATGAGAGTAAGGACAAGACAAGAACATATCGATGCCAACACAGAAGACAATGTCCAACATAACAGGCCAATTACACTGGATTAATCTTTGTGTTTAGATAGGAGATGCCTCGTATGGGCCAATAAGCCTTCTGCAGCCCCTATGTTTATCCCTTATGTATCCCCCCATGTTTTTCACCTTCACTGTATTATCACCTGACCTAATGCGGGTATAAAATCAACTAGTATTGTAAGATCTGTTCACTTGAGAATGAACCATGGAGGTTCGAAACGTCGTGCAAATTATACAAATAAGTGTAATACACTCTATAGTAAATCACTTCTTTTCTTCATCTTAAAAGTACGAAAATGAGTTTTGGAGAACTCCTATTCCAATTAAGCCCTGATGCTAAGAAAATAGTTAGAGGGATAGAAGCCCTAAACCAGAAAATAATAAATACAGAATATGCGGTCATATTCAATGAAACATGTTTGAAAGAAAACCTGCTGCCAGTATACACCAATATATATATATATATATATATATATATATATATATATATATATATATATATATATATATATATATATATATATATATATATATATATATATGTCGTACCTAGTAGCCAGAACTCACTTCTATGCCTACTATTCAAGGCCCGATTTGCCTAATAAGCCAAGTTTTCATGAATTAATTGTTTTTCGTCTACCTAACCTACCTAACCTAACCTAACCTAACATTTTCGGCTACCTAACCTAACCTAACCTATAAAGATAGGTTAGGTTAGGTTAGGTAGGGTTGGTTAGGTTCGGTCATATATCTACGTTAATTTTAACTCCAATAAAAAAAATTGACCTCATTCGTAATGTAATGGGTAGCTTTATCATTTCATAAGAAAAAAGTTAGAGAAAATATATTAATTCAGGAAAACTTGGCTTATTAGGCAAATCGGGCCTTAGACAGTAGGCCGAGAAGTGGGTTCTGGCTATTAGGTACGACATATATATATATATATATATATATATATATATATATATATATATATATATATATATATATATATATATATATATATATATATATATATATATATATATATATATATATATATATATATATATATATATATATATATATATATATGTGTGTGTGTGTGTGTGTGTGTATATCACGAAAATAAACACGTGATTAAAAATGTGACAATGTCAGACCACGGAGGAAAAATGGAACAGGAATTTCCTTAAGTACTTTCGTATATTAATACATCTTCAGAAGGAGTGAGTACTCACTCTTTCTGAAGATGTATCAATATACGAAAGTACTTAAGGAAATTCCTGCTTCATTTTTCCTCCGTGGTCTGACATTGTCATATATATTTATATATATATATATATATATATATATATATATATATATATATATATATATATATATATATATATATATATATATATATATATATATAATATATATATATAATATATATATATAATATATATATATATATATATGTGTGTGTGTGTGTGTGTGTACTAACCTTGTTGTGTTTGCGGGGGTTGAGCTCTGGCTCTTTGGTCTCGCCTCTCAACCGTCAATCAACAGGTGTTCAGATTCCTGAGCCTATTGGGCTCTGTCATATCTACACTTGAGACTGTGTATGGAGTCAGCCTCCACTACATCACTTCCTAATGCATTCCATTTGTCAACCACTCTGACACTAAAAAAGTTCTTTATAATATCTCTGTGGCTCATTTGGGCACTCAGTTTCCACCTGTGTCCCCTTGTGTTAAATAGCAAGTCTTTATCTACCCTATCAATTCCCTTCAGAATCTTGAATGTGGTGATCACGTTCCCCCTAACTCTTCTGTCTTCCAGTGAAGTGAGGTTTAATTCCCATAGTCTCTCCTCGTAGCTCATACCTCTCAGCTCAGGTACTAGTCTGATGGCAAACCTTTGAACCTTTTCCAGTTTAGTCTTATCCTTGACTAGATATGGACTCCATGCTGGGACTGCATACTCCAGAATTGACCAGACATATGTGGTATACAAAGTTCTGAATGATTCTTTACACAAGTTTCTGAATGCCATTCGTATGTTGGCCAGCCTGGCATATGCCGCTGATGTTATCCTCTTGATATGGGCTACAGGAGAAGGGTCTGGCGTGATATCAACCCCCAAGTCTTTTTCTTTCTCTGACTCCTGAAGAATTTCCTCTCCGAGATGATTCCTTGTATCAGGCCTCCTGCTCCCTACTCCAATCTTCATTATATTACATTTGGTTGGGTTAAACTCTAACAACTATTTGTTCGACCATTCCTTCAGCTTGTCTAGATGTTCTTGAAGCCTCAAACAGTCCTCTATTGTCTTAATCCTTCTCATAATTTTAGCATCGTCCGCAAACATTGAGAGAAATGAATCTATACCCTCCGGGAGATCATTTACATATATCAGAAACAAGAAAGGACCGAGTACAGAGGCCTGTTGGACTCCACTGGTGAATTCACGCCAATCGGAGCTCTCACCCCTCACCGTAACTCTCTGCTTCCTATTGCTTAGGTACTCCCTTATCCACTGGAGCACCTTGCCAGCTACACCTGCCTGTCTCTCCAGCTTATGTACCAGCGTCTTATGCAATGCTGTGTCAAAGGGTTTCCGACAATCCAAGAAACTGCAGTCCGCCCAGCCCTCTCTTTCTTGCTTAATCTTTGTCACCTGGTCATAGAATTCTATTAAACCAGTCAGGCCAGATTTACCCTCCCTGAACCCATGTTAGCGATTTGTCACGAAGTCCCTTCTCTCCAGATGTGATACCAAGTTTTTTCTGACGATATTCTCCATCACCTTGCATGGTATACAAGTCAAGGACACTGGCCTGTAGTTCAGTGCCTCTTGCCTGTCGCCCTTTTCGTATATTGGGACCACATTCGCCGTCTTCCATATTTCTGGAAGGTCTCCCGTCTCCAGTGACCTACTGTACACTACGGAGAGTGGCAAGCAAAGTGCCCCTGCACACTCTTTCAGTATCCATGGCGAGATCCCGTCTGGTCCAACAGCTTTTCTAACATCCAGATCCAGCAGGTATCTCTTGACCTCCTCCCTCGTAATTTTGAACTCGTAATTCGTAATTTCCTTCCAAGGCCGCCTGGTTTATTTCCCTTTCTCCTAGCATAGTGACCTCAGCTTGTTCTGTTGTGAAGACCTCCTGGAACCTCTTGTTGAGTTCTTCACACACCTCTTTGTCATTCTCTGTATACCTGTCCTCGCCTGTTCTAAGTTTTACTACCTGTTCATTCATTGTTGTTTTCCTTCTGATGTGACTGTGGAGTAGCTTTGGTTCGGTCTTGGCTTTGTTTGCTATATCATTTTCATAACTTTTCTCTGCTTCTCTTCTCACCCTGACATACTCATTCCTGATTCTCTGGTATCTCTCTCCGCTTTCTGGTGTTCTGTTATTCCGGAAGTTCCTCCACGCTCTTTTGTTCAGTTTCTTTGCTTCCATACATGCCCTATTATACCGTGAATTATTCTTTTGCTTCTCGGATTTTTCCTTTTGGGCCGGGATGTATCTGCTTACTGCCACCTGACACTTTTGGGTGACATAGTCCATCATATCTTGTACCGACTTAGCTCTGAGATCTGTGTCCCAAGGTATTTCCCTTAGGAAGCTTCTAATTTCCTCATAATTTCCCTTTCTGTATGCCAGCTTTTTGTTCCCTAGTTCTTTTTTGGCGGAGATAATTCCTAGTTCTACCAGGTACTCAAAGTTCAATACAGTGTGATCACTCATTCCCAAGGGTGCTTCCATCTTGACTTCCCTTATATCCCACTGATTTAGGGTAAATATCAAATCAAGCATTGCTGGTTCATCTTCTCCATTGTGTGTGTACTCACCTATTTGTACTCACCTATTTGTGCTTGCGGGGGTTGAGCTTTGGCTCTTTGGTCCCGCCTCTCAACTGTCAATGAACTGGTGTACAGATTCCTGAGCCTACTGGGCTCTATCATATCTACATTTAAAACTATGTATGGAGTCAGCCTCCACCACATCACTGCCTAATGCATTCCATCCGTTAACTACTCTGACACTGAAAAAGTTCCTTCTAACGTCTCTGTGGCTCATGTGGGTACTCAGTTTCCACCTGTGTCCCCTTGTTCGCGTCCCATTAGTGTTAAATAGTTTATCTATGTTTACCCGGTCGATTCCTCTGAGGATTTTGTAGGTTGTGATCATGTCTCCCCTTACTCTTCTGTCTTCCAGTGTCGTAAGGTGCATTTCCTGCAGCCTTTCCTCGTAACTCATGCCTCTTAGTTCTGGGACTAGTCTAGTGGCATACCTTTGGACTTTTTCCAGCTTCGTCTTGTGCTTGACAAGGTACGGGCTCCATGCTGGGGCCCCATACTCCAGGATTGGTCTTACATATGTGGTGTACAAGATTCTAAATGATTCCTTACACAGGTTCCTGAACGCTGTTCTGATGTTAGCCAGCCTCGCATATGCCGCAGACGTTATTCTTTTTATGTGGGCTTCAGGAGACAGGTTTGGTGTGATATCAACTCCTAGATCTTTCTCTCTGTTCGTTTCATTAAGTACTTCATCTCCTGTACTGTGTGTGTGTGTGTGTGTGTGTGTGTGTGTGTGTGTGTGTGTGTGTGTGTGTGTGTGTGTGTGTGTGTGTGTGTGTGTGTGTGTGTGTGTGTGTGTGTGTGTGTGTGTGTGTGTGTGTGTGTGTGTGTGTGTGTGTGTGTGTGTGTGTGTGTGTGTGTGTGTGTATTAAACTAGATGAGTTTGGTATTGTCATTTAATCTTTACAAGGATTCGCTGTAGCCTTAAGTAAATATCTATCATATTTTAACCAACCCCAATGTTTCAGCATTCCTATCGTGCTGTTTAACAAAATATATTAGAGGACGTTCTTAAAGGATTCACGCTTTCAATTTGCAATATAATCTTCTCTTACTCCACTTATAGTGCAGGATATCCCGCACAAAACTTAAACTTCTCAAACCTTGCAACACTGAACTTGTGTGAGATTTCTATCTCTTACCTTGTGATTTGTATAATTTGATTTAATAAATTTGCACAGTGCAGCATGATGCTGTCACGTCGCCTTCTTTCTGAAGCAATATACTATCTGATGAATTCTACTCTGCTTTCTTTATAATACAATATTTCTCTTTATGGCATCATGATAATAGTTGATGTGGCAAATTTTAATCCCATTTACAGTATTCAAAATTATTGGCTCAACTAAAACTGGCAAGTAGAAAAGAGGACAACAACATAGAATATATGACAAAAATGTTATTATCTTTTGTTTGATTTATCAAATTAAGAAGTAAACTTAACATTCCGTTTATTGTAACAATAACAAATCATTTGTCAAGTTACCTATGGATCTGTGAATGAGCGTACTGGCCGCTCCTATTTCAAGCCAAGAATATTTAGAAGTATTATTTATGAAATATTAGGTATTAATAAATGTTGATATTTGAGTGAAGTCTTTCGAGTGCAACACACATCCCGACTTACCACAAGAACGTTCGTCGGAGTTATCATCGCAGTCACGGTCGCCATCACATTGCCACCTCATGGGTATGCATCTAGAACCATCCAAGCAGCTGAATTTATCTTCAGCGCATGCACCTATGGAGAGAAACAAAACTATTGATACACACGCTTTACTCAGCAATGCGTTGTTGTGGTTCAGCAACGCATGCACGTTGCTGAGCCACATCAATCCTTCCCTGTCCGTCAGTCCTCCCCACCATTCCTCCCTTCCCCATCCCCTCGTCCTCCTAACCATTTCCCATTCCCCGTCCCCCTCGTCCTCCCAACCATTCACCCCTCCCATGTTTCCTTTTCCTCCCCACCATCCTCCACTCCCCTCGTCCTTCCCACCATTCCCCATTCCCCTCGTCCCCTCCACTATTCCCCGCTCCTCCGTCCCCTCGTCCTCCCCACCATCCCCCCATCCCCGTCCCCTCGTCCTCCTCACCATCCCTAAATCCCTCATCCCCCACTCCGCTATCCCTTTGTCCTCCTCACCATTCCCCCCTCTCCTGTCCCCTCGTACTCCCCACCATCCCCCACTCCTCTCTACTCTTGTTCTCCCTATCATTGTCCCCTCATCCTCCTTACCATCCCCCAATACTGTCCCCCTTGTCCTCCCCACCATTCTTCACTCCCTCGACCTATGCGATCCCAGATGATCTGATGTTCCCATCAGAAAAATGACAGTAGCAAATGATCTGATGTTCCCATCACTGAAAAATAAGAACAGCTAAAAAAATCGAAATGAAAAAAAAAACGAAAAAATAAACAAAAACTATACTCACGAAATGAACAGTATGGTAAACAACACAGCTCAATTCCAATGCAAAATCACACAAAATAATTAAAACAAAATGAAATAAATCAAAATCAATGAAAATTCAATTTATCAATGCCATCAGAAACATTGAAATGAAATTGTAACATATTTAGAATAGCATGTGTTGCTTTTGCGTGCAAAAGATGGCATTGTTTTTCGCCCCAAAAATTGTTTTTACCTGTCACAAGTGTGGCATCTATATAGTAGGTATATAAAAACCCACGTATATTGGAATGTAACGTTGTGTCAAAATTTCAAAGCAATCGACGAAGAGCTTTAGGAGATTACAGGGTGTGTTTCTTTTATGTGCAACAGATGGCGTGTTTAAAAAAAACATATTTTGACTTGTCACAGGTGTGGCATGTATATAGTAGGTATATAAAAACATGCACGTATTTGAAAGCAACGTTGTGTCAAAATTCGAAAGCAATCGATAAAGATGTTTCAGAGATTTCCCACACATGAAATCTCACATGAAAAACACATTAAAGAAACATGTTTTTACCTGTCACAGAATGACATCTATATAGTTGGCATTTCAAAACACACTGATATGTGAATGGAACGTTGTGTAAAAATTTCAAAGCAATCGGTGAAGATCTTTCGGAGATTACCAATTTTGAATAAACGAACATTTACATTTTTATTCATATAGATTCTATTTTACACTATAAAACCTACTTGCAGCCTTTGCAACATAATTTTTATTCGTTATAAAACTCAACATTAATTGTATACACAGTTTTGCACTATAAACACCGCTCACAAAAGAAAGGGCACATAATAATAACTACTCTGGCAATGAACTTTAATGCTGGACTATTTTCTGAACTACAGAATACTTGCTGGTTGGTAAATAAGCTACTGTTGTTACCATAAAACCATTCCTAAGGAAAAACAAGTCATAAATCCAACACCAAACAACACCAAGCAAATGTATTATTATCACAAAATTACTAAGTAACTAATGGTCAGGTTCACATCTTACTCGGTAAGCTCTCTTTTGATAAGTTGCTGACGATTGCTTTCGTCGGCCGCTGATATTGCCAGGACGGATTTATGTCTCACACTCTGGTAAATAATATTGTACTCACTGTGAGGAATCCGTTAAATGTAACCCACCCTTATTAGCCTTAGGAGATCGGAGCTTTAATTATTTGATTTGTTACCACACGAAGGCAATCTTTAAAATTTTATAAATATGGGATTTTTTTCTTAAGTACATCTGGCACAAAGGGAAATCCATCAGTGGTTAGGATGGGTCAATGGCTCCTGGAAACCATGGTTCATTACCTGGGCCCTTCACAGGGTAGGATATGTGTGATCCTCGGATGGCCCTCGTTTTTCCACATTTGTATTCATTGCTGCTACAGTTTCTTTGGCTCTGACTATATTCTCATTCCTTTCATGATTATGAAAGATGTTTTCGGTGCTAAGTTCGTAAATTGGCTAATAACTCACTCGTTAATCTTATAAATTCAACTAGGTCTGGGACTCGATGAAGTTGCGTTCGAATTCTTGAAAAAAGACATGTTTACTGCTGAGGTTTGTTCGTCATGACTGAGAATGATAATATTACTGAACTAGTGGATCATCAGGCCGTTAACAAGAAGGTTATGACAATGTTGTTGAATAACGAGTGGTGGAAACTCATTCGTTAAACTTACTTTTGGATTAGAGAAAAAGATTGTTAATTAGCAATTATTAGAAGGAAACTGGGAGTGACTACCGACGAGCGAAGACGTGCTTTGACACACACACCAGTCAACCCGTGCTTGAACTAAGTCCATTCCATCCAGCGGTCTACCCCAAAAAGGCATTCATCAATTTTAACATTCTGTTTATTCAAAAGAGAACTTTTTCATATAAATTAATATTATATATTAGCATATTGGTCATATTTAGGCACTGGTTAGGATAGGCCAGGTGTCTAGGTTCTGTTGGCAATTATTTGTAGTATGTGGGTGAAGCATTTACAACATTGTAGTTCAAACAAAAGTCGTCAGCGAAGCACTTGTTCCGGAAGTGTTCGGACGTCACCAGTTGGTAGTCATGCGTAAACCGTTTTTCATTCATAAAAAGGGGATTTGGCGGTTGCATGGAATGAATTTTGGGTCTTTGTTTGGAGGATAGGCTGCTCTAGTTGGTGGTTGATGGCCATGTGATTTGGCTGTCCATGACTTGGTGTCTATGAGTTCTCATTCAACGCAAATGTAAGACAGCTGATGTTTATAACGGGCATGCGTGCAAATTCTTGAAAAAGACATGTTTACTGCTGAAGTTTGTTCGTCATGATCGAGAATGATATTGTTACATAACTAGCGGATCATCAGGTCGTTAACAAGTAGATTATGACAATGTTGTTGAATAACGAGTGGCTGCGCCGGTCAATCTCAACTGAACCAGTTGGGCCCATTCCTCCTGTGGCCACTCCTTGATATTGGTTACTTTTCCGAAATGTTCGAAGAATCTTTCTGCCTCTTCGGGCACAAACAGGGGAATATCCTTTTCCCTAACCATATTATCTGGTGGGTGTGATACCTGGGTGATGCTCTCTGGCAACCCTTGTTCAATCCTTTGTTCAGCCAAGGTTCTATTTGCTTCTATCTGCATTTGTTTGGTCCTCTCTTTCTTTTTCCACCTCTAGTCTGGCTTTCTCTTTTTCTACCTCCAGTCTGGTTTCCTCTTTTCCACCTCCAGTCCGGTTTTCTCTTTTTCTTTCTCTTGTTCATTTTTCATCTGCAGTTCTAACTTCAACCTTTCCAGTTGGAACTGTCTCTCCTCACGCTGCATCTGGAGCTCTAGCTGCAATCTTTCCAAGCTCCTATTCCGGCTATTCCTGCTTCTGGGATGAAATAGCGGCTATCTGCGGCTACTCTTACTACTCCTACTAGTTCCCTGGGATCTCACTTCATCCTGCCCATCATCCTCCTTTCCCCTTTTAGCTCCTTTCTGGGCTCCTTATTCTGTCGCTTCACTCTTGGCTCTCGGCTGCCTTCGGATCTCATCCTTCATCCCAACCACTTTAGATGCCTTCAACCTGATGTCACATCTTTCCGCTATCTGTTTCAACTGTTCCCCTGGTGCAACCTTCGAAGTCCTCAGGCTTGTCTGATGCCACAAACGCTTGCACCTTATCCATCGTGTCCTGTGAGTCTTCCCAAGAGATAGAATATACACCTGCGGGCACAAAGTCTACTTATTTCCACAAAGGGTGTACCAATCCACTCCCGGACAGGGTGTGGGTGTGTCAGTTTACTCTCCCGGATACAGGCCCCCAAATATTATTATGTGTGTTGTAGGTAGGGTGCATACGTCCCTTCCGTATAACCAACCAAAACCCGTAGAGTGCTTGTACTTTGGTCAGGAGATCACCTTGTACGCTTTCTGCTCTAGGAGAGGGGCTCAGCGTCACACATTTAGGGGGTGTGACTCCAACACTGGCCTTGTTGTCACGTGTACACACCCAATTCGAGCCGCTGTGACTCCGCATTCTCTCCTTGGTTGGTATGACCTCCTCAATCCCCCCTTTCTTTGAACAAAAATTCTGTACCACCCTGTCTACAGCTGTGGTTCTTTCTCTCCTACTTTCTGGGAAGCCTCACTAGGACATGGGCAAACACCAGGAAACTATATACATTTACTTAGACAGTGAACATGTAGAACATATATATAAGAATAATAATATGACTCCAACACTCTATGCTATTATAGTCAGGTTGCATTTAATCCCATCAGGACTCTATCAGCTGCTTATATCAAGTTGTAGCCCAACTCCTGGCTTACCACTTATGCTACCAACCTCACTAGTGGGTTAAATCTTGTAATACAATATGTCACTATCAGCCCTGGAATATATATAATTATACACAAGGAATCCAGCCTAAGGCTGCAACAACATAAACATCAATATAAAAATTCCTTGATTCAAACGTCCAGTCACTCACCTTCCACTGCATCATGCATGCTAATTGTCGCAGACCTTGGCGCCATCTACAATCCTGGGGCCAAACTACAGCAAATGACCCTCCCATTAAATGGAGTTTTCCATCTTTTAGTCTGCCTGGCTGAAAGGTAACGAGTAACCAGAGGCAGGCTAGGGAAGTAAGTGAAGCCGGGACAGTGGAAGACGTAGGTCGACCTAAAGGTGCTAGCCAATTGGGCTGGACAAGTTCTCTGGACTTTACTCCAGGAAGGACTAGCCAAGTGGGCTGGTCGAGCACTGTAGACTTTACTCCTGGAAGGTACTAGCCAAGTAGGCTGGTCGAGCACTGTGGTCTTTACTTTTGGAAGGACTAGCCAAGTGGGCTGGTCGAACGCTGTAGACTTTACTCCTGCAAAGGCTAGCCAAGTGAGCTGGTTGAGCGCTATAGACTTCACTCCCGGAGGTGCTAACCAGTGAGACTAGATGAACGCTTCGGTTGAGCGCTGTAGACTACGTTTCTGGAAGGTAACAGCCAGTGGGGCTGGTCAGGCGTTGCCTATTTTGTTGCATGTGCATACCAACAGTGCGCACGAAGACCTCATCAGAGGCACCTTGTGGTCGTCATCTGTAAAGCAGGCCAGCGTAAGGGCTAGCAACGCCAATCCGGTTGACATCGCATAGACTTGCAAATATTATAATGGTGATGGGAAAATAATAATGGGTTATTTTAAGTGTTCTTTTACTTTTAGCTTTAAACATTACACTATATTCCCACCAAGATTTGGTTTCTCTGAACTTGAGTAGGATCATAGAGATTATGAAGAACCCGGTTATTGTTGGAAATTTCCAACACTAATAAACTACTATTGTATAATAATACATCATCATCATTATATACTAACTACAGTAGTTATTAATTTCACTAACGGTAGTGTAAACATAAATTAAACCATTTCATCTGCGTATTAGTGCTAGAATTCTCATGAAATCGAGTAGCAACATTTGCGTCAGATAATGTCTAGTTAGACACGTTTATTACCAATGTGTTAGAGAATTGAATGTGGTTCTCTAAAATTATCAGTATTCCGTATAATAATTACCTACGGATAATATGACTCCCGATAATCTAAAACCGAGAGTTATTAACACAAATTGTTATCAAGTAGCAATTTTATCTGTTACGTGCGAATGCCATGGAGAGAATAAAATCTTCTCCATTTCTCGTTTAACACCATTAAACGAGAATATGATAATATTTAAGTCCCTATAATTGCAACCCAGTTCTCATTAACGTATTACATCCATAATTGCGCGGAAAAGAATTATTCGTGATTAATAATTTCTGGGGTGAATGCGAGAGACGGGTTGAGGGAAGGCGGAGACGCCATTGCATACGAGGCATCCCTGGCGTGAAGAGTGGCGAGACACGTGGTAGTGACTGGGGAGTTTTTATCGACAAGAATTACGTTGATACCCGGTTAACAGCTAACAATTATTTATTCACGTGTTCTGTAGTGCCCAGCCAGTTAATAACGCGTCAACAATTGAAGCCACAACCCGTAATTACACGTACACAGCAGTGGACGCCTGGGACTGGCTGACGCAGTTTCAGCAGACCTCAGTATTTGATACGCTCATGTTAAGTATACCATTCTCGTTTGATGCATCATCCTAGATTGTATATTTGTGAGTAGTCTGTCGTTATACAGCAAGGATACCTAATACACAACGTTAGTTGAATTTCAACAATTTCTCCGTTTTCATGAATATTTGAAATAAATCGTAGCCTAATCAAATGCTACTTAAATTTCTCTAATTTCAGCGTGTATACGAGGAGTCGACAAGTTGTTTCTCATCATTCGTGATATTCACCTCGGGTTCTTTCTTTAATGGGATCCTGTGACCACGAGGACAAATGACGAAATGGCGTTACAGAAATCGTCTTACAGCTAAGACATTCATTTCGTACAAATTTATCTAATATTATTACTGATTTCCATATAATTCATATAGGATCTTTACATTGAATAAATTATTGCCAGAAATGATGATTTGGTAATTAATGTGTTTTGCTCTGACTGTTGCTCAGTAATTCATAATCTTTAATATTCATAATTTGAGTTATCATATCTTAGAATCTATTGTAGTTTAGATTTACTATGTTACTAACTCAACAATGAACTAGTAACGAACCACACTGGTTCCTAGATATATATGAACTTCTAGAAATACCCCCCCATGTTGATATTTGAGGCTTTGACTTTAATTAATTAATAATACAGTCTATTCATTATTTTCAAGTGATTATTCATTTAATTGGTATCCATAGACACTGGTTCTCTAGTGTCATTCTAATGATCACTTTTATTCGTTTTTCCTCTTTTCTCAAAAGTGGGTGGTCCTTCGATTTATTCAATACAATAAGCAAATAATTGAATATATGAGTTGTTGGAAATTTCCAACACTAATACAATACTATTGTATTATTATAAACTAGTATTAAAATATACTAATTACTGTAGTTACTAAATTTTACTAACAGACGTGTTCACATGAACTAATTATTATATCTGTATAAGAATACTGGAATTCTTACCAAACCAAGCACCAGTATTGCGTCAGATTCTACCTAGTTAAACACATTTATATCCAGTGTGTTAGAGAATTGAATGTGGTTCTCTAAAATCATCAGTATTCCGTGTGATAATTATTTATGGATAACATAACTTCCAAATAATTCCAAATCGAGAGTTATTAGTTACAATTGTTATCAAGTAATAAATTTACCGTCACGCGTGAATGCCATGGAGAAAACTAAAATCTTCTCCATTTCTTGTTTACTACCATAAGACGAGAAAGTAATAATATTTAACTCCCTAGAATTACAACCCAGTCTTTATTAAAGCATTTTAGCCACAACTGCGCAAAATAATATTATTCGTGATAAATAATTTCTGTGGCGAATGCGGGACGCGAGCGGGGAGGGAGACGCCATTGTGATTTGTGGTTTGAGGAGGACAAGACGCCCGAGTGCGGCGTGAAGTCACATGTTGCGGAATTGAGCAACAAGTCTTGGTGTCAGAGTCTGGGACACGTTACGGTGAAGTTGTCAGCGAGAATTAACCTGATATTCATCATAGAACTAGTTAATATTGTTCTACGTGATCTGTCGTGACCGGCCAACTAAAACGCGTCGACATTCAAGCCAAGCTATCAACCACGTGTTCGCCATTGTGAGGGTGGAGCTTGGGACACGGTTTCGGCAAGCCTCAAGTTAATCTGTACCCCTTAGCTATGTATATATAATTCCCTTTTGATGCATCATTAGAGATTGTATATGTCGGGGCAGCTTGTCGTTACATTGAGCAACCTCAACAAAACCCATGTTAGTATTCTAACTAATTTATTTTCTACTTTCATGAACATAGACATTTTAGTAGCCTAGTGCAATGCTACGTAATATCCCTTAAATTACAGCTCGCGTGTGAAGAATCCACGAGCTGTTACCTTACCCATGTTATTCATCTCCCAGTGTTCTACGAGGAATTCCGGAGATCCCGAGGATGATTCGTAACTGATGTCATTGAAATCGTCTTAAAGCTAAGACTTTTCGTATTCATTTAATTATTCAAATTCTCATTATTTTATCCTATCATTTTATTGGATACTGTGTAAACTGGAGATAATACGTGTTTATTAGAATGATTAATTTCTGATGTTAATGATTGATATATTTACTGGTGATAAAATTTCTATAGATTTCTTTAATTAGTCATAAGATTAAGTTATTACACAATGAACTGGTGCACGAACCACACTAGTTCCTAGACGTATATGAAGTTCTAGCAATAACCCCCCAATGTAGGTGTTTGAGGCTTTGATTCAAGTTAATTATCTATACAGCCCATTAATTATTTAAGTGATTATACTTCCTAATATTTAGCCATAGACACTGGTTCTTCCAGGAATTTCTAATGATCACTTTTTATTAGTTTCCCTCTTTATTATAAAAGCGGGTGGTCCTTAATTCGTAATTGATTTCATTACTTTAAATATTTAAGTAAATAGAGTCAAGCCCCAAATGTCCCACATTATGGTCCTTATCGAACCGGATAAACATAAAATATAAATATACATACTAATTAGTAATAACTTCTCACCGTGTGAAGTAGTCTAGACTAACCATTTTAATTAATTGTGTCTACCGGCAGCGTAACACATAGGTTAGCCTAAGTCCCACCAATTCACTGCTACGTATACCTCATGTATAAGGTAGCACTCGTGGGACACAGTTAATTGCCCACAACACTTAGGCCTACACTTCATACTGAAGTAAGAATCTTTAGGTCACCAGCAGCAACAGCTCATAACTTGTATATTAATCACTAACACCAATTATGTGTTAACCATTTGGGCTATACAAATATTTCAATATACGGCTGTCAGCAGACTGTCCATTATAGCCTGAATTCATTCCATAATTACTGATTCACTCAAGTCAGTGGATCATTAACATTTTAGGATCCAGTACATTAATACAAATTGTTGATCCCATACTAATTAATCATTACTAACCCTGATAACATTTTATTCCACAATTAGGAGTACATTCAGGAGTTAAATATTATTTACGGCAGTAGAATACTTGTCAAACACAATTAATTCTCTTGTGTTCATTTAATTTCTTATACACATAATTTCTACCAGTGTATATATTATAAACTATAAAACCCCCCAAAAAACAAAAATACAGCACAATTATTTGCACATTACTGCACCACAATATAATCTTTGCCAACCTTTATTAGGTAGCAATTTAGGTTGTGATTGTGCTGAATTTGGCACAAACACAGACTAAATAAATTTGTAGTTTCTTAAGTAGAAATTCTCACGACTAGGCTTGAGCTAGTTAGTGGCACATATTATACATTCTTGTGCTGACCCTATCAAGGGTGGGATTAACCATTTATTGTGTAATTATATTTTATTGTATATTTCTATGTACACCTTTGAGTGTTACTGTAAGTTCACTACCCATCCAAGGCTGATTTTGAAGAGCTAAGCTAAGGAACACCTGTAGTGAGACAAGGTACCACTCAAATCTTAGTTGCTTATTATTAGGTAGGTAGCTAACCTCTAAAATGAGGTAAAGTACAATCAGCCTCAAGAAAATATCAGGCTGTCAATAATTATACCTGCTCTACATAAAGGAGCAAGTACCATAGCTTTACAAGTAGCTATATAAGCCTATAAGGCTCAAAGTTACAGCCAGAATGGCTACTACTACAATATTAAGGAGAATCGGTGTTATCCTGAGATGTCTTCAAAATCACCTGTCAAGACGATTTGACGAATGTGACAACTGTTTAGAAAACAACCCAATTGACCTCTTTGAGTTCAACCTTTCCACAGAGGCGACTAGCCAAAAATATGTCCAGGTGAAGGATACAATCGAGTCTTATAGGAACTTACTCCATGTCAGTAATACTGACTCAGACAAATTACATCTGACAGAATCGGATCTTGATGAATATGAATGTATCATTCAAGACAAGTTAGACCGATATAAAAGAGTGCTTGCGAAACAAAATGATCCAGAGTGGATAGAACATTTTTGTAGAAGACCTACAACCGAGCAAACACCCAGCTCAGATGAAATACATGAGCTACCTCAAGATGAGGAGAATCCTCTAATCAATACTGATCACTATACAGGATCAACAACTGAAGTTCAACCTTCATTTTCTAACATCTCATCTAATTCAACTTCACGTAATGATTTATTTACAGAGAGTGATCAATTTTCAGACAGCTCTTCTCAATGTTCCCTGGATTCTATAAATTCAATGCATGAGGCTACTGAATTAACTAGCTCCTCACAGGAACCCAGAGAAACAAGTGAAGCTGCAGATGAAACTCTTAGTGAAGCTGCAATAATCAGTGAATCTGAACCAGAAAATGATAAAGCTAATGCTGCAGCAGCAGCCGAAGCTGTAATTAAAGCTGAGGCTAAGCAAGAAGCCTTGAGCAATACAAGTAATGGTCATAATTACTCACACCAGCCTTCTAGAGTAAGTGCTAACATGAGAAGACTGTTATAAACCTTGTACATCAAATACTATATTTGTCTCCAACAGAACAATCAGTTGACTCTTTACAAGCCTTTAGTTTTCACCTTGAGTCACTGTTAAATTCCTTCAGTAAAGAGGTGGATCACCCAACTGCTGAGTGGATGACTAAAATTATCATCCAAAGAAAATTATCTGGTGACACACTTAAAAAGTTATATGTATACCAAAATGGTAATACCCTGTCAATTCAGGATATATTTACAGGTTTGCGCAATATAAGTAATCATACAGCAAACCAGGCACTTAATGCCTCTTCTGAATGCACCAAAACTGTACCCACATCAGTTTCCTTACCTGGAACTCCTAAAGTGACACTGCCACTAGGTAATAAAGGTACTAATAATCAATGTAATAACAATGAGTCAAACACTGATTCATCAGTAAGGCCCAAGAGCCCCACAGGTGCTCCTAAGAGACCTAATAGTCCAAAGAGCACTCCCAATAACTCCACAGGTGCTCTTAAGAGACCTAATAGTCCAAAGAGCACTCCCAAGAGCCCAGTAATGGCTCCCCAAAATACATCAAGTACTCACAAGAGAATAAATAACAAGCAAATGCAAGCAGCAAAACCATCACAACCTACATGTACTGTTTTACCTAAACCGGTAACCCCTAAACGAGCTGTAGGATGGGGAATGTGCTTGTTTTGCAATCAAAAACATTCTCTGTACAAATGTACCAATTACCCTAATAGAGACACAAGAGTCAGACGACTCAGTTACACAAATGTACTAGGTGTCTCAAATCACATAATGTTAATAGCTGTGACACCCCACTGAACACCTGCAATAGGTGTAGAAGGGGCAAGCATCATGCTGCACTGTGCAAATTAGTTAGGACAAATTATGTCAATCCTAGAATAGGAGGTAGAGAATCTACATCAGTACAGTGCTGCAAGGTGCGAGATGTGTACAGCGTAATTTCACAAGCATCTCAAGTGGATGCTGCTTTCCCTACTGCCCAACTTCAAGTAAAGAACAGAGGAGCCAAGATCACCACACGTGGACTATTTGATCACGGTTCCCAGAGAACTTTCATAACTCAGAAAGCTGCAGAGGCACTCAATTTGCAACCAATCAGACAGGTAAAATTAAACTTGTCAGGGTTCATGATAAATCGAGGAACCCATGAATACTCAGTAGTTCAACCGCTTGTACGACTAGGTAGTCATGCCATGGCTGTCCAAGCCATTGTTGTAGATCAAATACCTTTTGACTTAAATATTGAGGGTCTGGGGTACACAGTCCACTTCCTGCAGGAACGTGAAATTAATTTGGCTGACAACAAGTTAACGTCTGACCGCCTTAACAATGTAGATGTACTAGTAGGAGCAGACTACTATTACCAGTTCATAACTGGACATGTTAAACGATTGGGCATGAATATGCTCCAATCTGCAGGTGGCTACTTACTTACTGGTAAAGTTCTGAATGTGAACAAGCCTAAGCCTGCCAACAATAACAATTTAGTCAGCAGTAAATCAATTCTCCAGCAGCAAGCTAAAAGGAGTAACACAGCTGAGTAATAAACCCAGATTGAGTGTAGTGCAATTGGTACTCGCCGAGATATTTCATAGCTCTCAGTGGAAAACCAGTGGTCCGTATTCAAACAAGTACAAGTCACAGCGACCAAGCCATTGAATCCACTGCAGAACTAGAATTATTCTCGACAAGTAGTAATTGACCACACTCAGTCTTCCTAGGTAAATTATAATGTTAGGCTAGAGAATCTAGCACTCCCTAGGTAATTAATAATATTAGGCTAGAGAATCTAGCACTCAATGCTTCTAGCATTTCCTGAATTTAGTAATACTATGAAGTCATCAAGCAACTTCTGTAATTATAAATTCACTAGGACCACTGGTCCACAATACTTGCGCTTGAGGTTTGACAAGAAAACCTTCTTAATACAATGTTTTCTTCACTAAGAGTTAGTGATAAATACTTGCATAAATTTTGTTTGAGTTGTTTTTCTTTCGTTTCTGCTTAATTATTGTAGAAGCATAGCACGAACCAACTTGCAAACTTACCAATACGTAAGTGAATCTACAGAGAACTAATAACCCGTGAAACGTTTAGGTTGGGAAAATGTTACAAATTATCTCGAATAGGATTAATCGTAGCAGTAATTTAATTTCCAGCAATCTTAGGTTTCCCTTTGTTTAATGCATTATCGTTAAACATCAGCATTGTTAATTAACGTGCTTCATGAGCTCAATATAGCTCACCTTAGAATTAAAGTAACAATTGAAAGCTTATTGTCCCCCATGCGAATACGAGCTCAATATTGCTCGCCATGACAATTGAACGCTTTAATGTTCCCCATGCCACGAGCACTGCTCGCCATGATAATTGAACGATACAATACTCCACCTCGTTAATTCGAGTTCAATATAACTCTCCCTGTTAACACTGTTAACGAGTTCAATACAACTCACCCTGTTGACATGCTTAATGAGCTCAATATAGCTCCCCATGTTAACGAGCTCAATATAGCTCACCCTGTTAACTCTGTTAACGAGTTCAATATAACTCACCCTGTTAACATGCTTAATGAGCTCAATATAGCTCCCCATGTTAACGAGCTCAATATAGCTCACCCTGTTAACCCTGTTAACGAGCTCAATATAGCTCACCATGTTCACGAGTTCAATATAGCTCGTCCTGTTAACTGTTAACGAGCTCAATATAGCTCTCTCTGTTAACTGTTAATGAGCTCAATATAGCTCAACCTGTTAATGAGCTCAATACAGCTCCCAATGTTAATTCGGGTACATTTTTGCTCACAATTAGCTTAGTCCCTTACTTAGGTAGGTTAGAAATGTAAACAATTTATTTAGGTAGGTTTAGGGACTTTAGTTAGTGTCAACTGAGTACTAGCCTAATCTGTACTCACCATTAATTGCAGTTGACTATACTTATAGAGACTGATTTAATATACTCAATTTCATGTAAAGGTGATTTCGTATTAACCAGTTTACAGTGTCAAGCCTATGAGCTGCAATTTAATTAGCTCATAAGTCAGAATGACTAGGCTACTAATCTCACTGTCGACTCAGAATTTCCCTTGATTTAATGAATAAACCTTTTCAGTTCTCTAATTTTCCACTATCTTAGCTAGTTAGCAAATTAGTTGTACCATCAGTCAGAATGACTACTGCACGGCAGTGCACATTAAATTCAATTTCCTCATTTGATTTTGGGGTGATCGTGATGCTGCGTGATGTTATTGTCTAGTAACTCAATAGTTACAAGTCACAGCGACCCTAGACAGTAACCTTACTGTAGTGTCATAGTCTCCTTGATCTTAAATGACCCAATAATACTTTACTGTATAATAATGTAGAATACAACTTATACAATAATGTTATCAGTTCTTAGGAACTTTTTCTGAGTTTGCCTACGATTCAGATACTACGTAATACACCATTACATGTCATTGCGACCCTAGTTGTTGAGTTTATTGTAAGCTTTAGGGAGTTCCTGATTACCGATAACTTAATCATTTAATGTTTCAATATTTAATACATGTTTCCACTAGAGCAGTTGTTCAACAATGCAAACGGAAACTACAAGCCTATTATAGCTCTAACTAAGGGCAAATAACTTCCCATCCAATTTAAGTAATCATGATGATATTGTGTTGTGATGTCAAGTAACAAAACAGTTACAAGTCACAATGACCCAGAACATTCACATTACAGTAGATTATCAGTTATTTAAATTGTATGATTTAATTCTTAATTTGTTGTATAGGCTATTAATAACATTATTTCGTCTAGAGTATCTGTGAGTTTACTAGACTTTAAGACTTAGTAACATAAACATTACATGTCATAACGACACCAGTCCCAAAGTTTATTGTAGGCTTTATTAGTCATTAACTTTAGATGATTCACAATAACATGTTCCATTCAACATGAATTTATTTGCAAGACTTAAGTTTCTTGTATGTCCTTGACAATTACGGGACATCCGTTATGTGTGTACTAACATACTAACATATTAATATTATTACTAACTTCGGGATGGGTATGTCAGTACTCAACATTACACTGCGACCCGATAAATCTCCGCCCGGAGTTATGTTGGAAATTTCCAACACTAATACAATACTATTGTATTATTATAAACTAGTATTAAAATATACTAATTACTGTAGTTACTAAATTTTACTAACAGTAGTGTTCACATGAACTAATTATTATATCTGTATAAGAATACTGGAATTCTTACGAAACCAAGCACCAGTATTGCGTCAGATTCTACCTAGTTAAACACATTTATATCCAGTGTGTTAGAGAATTGAATGTGATTCTCTAAAATCATCAGTATTCCGTGTGATAATTATTTACGGATAACATAACTCCCAAATAATTCCAAATCGAGAGTTATTAGTTACAATTGTTATCAAGTAATAAATTTACCGTCACGCGTGAATGCCATGGAGAAAACTAAAATCTTCTCCATTTCTTGTTTACTACCATAAGACGCGAAAGTAATAATATTTAACTCCCTAGAATTACAACCCAGTCTTTATTAAAGCATTTTAGCCACAACTGCGCGAAATAATATTATTCGTGATAAATAATTTCTGTGGCGAATGCGGGACGCGAGCGGGGAGGGAGACGCCATTGTGATTTGTGGTTTGAGGAGGACAAGACGCCTGAGTGCGGCGTGAAGTCACATGTTGCGAAATTGAGCAACAAGTCTTGGTGTCAGAGTCTGGGACACGTTACGGTGAAGTTGTCAGCGAGAATTAACCTGATATTCATCATAGAACTAGTTAATATTGTTCTACGTGATCTGTCGTGACCGGCCAACTAAAACGCGTCGACATTCAAGCCAAGCTATCAACCACGTGTTCGCCATTGTGAGAGTGGAGCTTGGGACACGGTTTCGGCAAGCCTCAAGTTAATCTGTACCCCTTAGCTATGTATATATAATTCCCTTTTGATGCATCATTAGAGATTGTATATGTCGGGGCAGCTTGTCGTTACATTGAGCAACCTCAACAAAACCCATGTTAGTATTCTAACTAATTTATTTTCTACTTTCATGAACATAGACATTTTAGTAGCCTAGTGCAATGCTACGTAATATCCCTTAAATTACAGCTCGCGTGTGAAGAATCCACGAGCTGTTACCTTACCCGTGTTATTCATCTCCCAGTGTTCTACGAGGAATTCCGGAGATCTCGAGGATGATTCGTAACTGATGTCATTGAAATCGTCTTAAAGCTAAGACTTTTCATATTCATTTAATTATTCAAATTCTCATTATTTTATCCTATCATTTTATTGGATACTGTGTACACTGGAGATAATACGTGTATATTAGAATGATTAATTTCTGATGTTAATGATAAAATTTCTATAGATTTCTTTAATTGGTCATAAGATTAAGTTATTACACAATGAACTGGTGCACGAACCACACTAGTTCCTAGACGTATATGAAGTTCTAGCAATAACCTCCCAATGTAGGTGTTTGAGGCTTTGATTCAAGTTAATTATCTATACAGCCCATTAATTATTTATGTGATTATACTTCCTAATATTTAGCCATAGACACTGGTTCTTCCAGGAATTTTTAATGATCACTTTTTATTAGTTTCCCTCTTTACTATAAAAGCGGATGGTCCTTCGTAATTGATTTCATTACTTTAAATATTTAAATAAATAGAGTCAAGCCCCAAATGTCCCACATGAGTCACAGAAATCCAACAGTTATGAAGGGTTCGTAACACTAATGACACTCAAACACTATCAACCCTCTATCAGTGGACATTAAGAACCTCCTCTCTACATCTAGAGGTCCACTACCAAGAATGTCTCCAGTTTCCTCCACAATTATCTACCATGGTCCTCTACAGCTCTTCCAGGCTGCTGCACCATGAAGTTTTCTCTGAACAGCAATGATGCTTCACCACTGGTACCACAGAAGCCCGTGAAACTTCACTCCACTCCACTGCTACTCCTCTCACAGCTTGAGGGCCAATTCCTCACTATGGGACTGCTCTTCCACAGAGCTCAGTATTTCTTCAATAGCCTTGGAGTTCCACCCACAGACTCCTCCTCTAACCTCGAAGTTCTCTCAGGAACTCCTTCCCCAGACAAACCTGCAACCCATTTACACGCCATAAAGATCTTCCTCTACAAACATATAACTAAAATAAACTGAACAATAAATATCTCCACTCAACATCCCTCTGATTCCCACCTGCTATAAGGTGACTCCCCCACGCCCGGGTGAGTCCATTCTCCACCCGCCTGTGGCAGCCCGCCTGAGACTGCCAGCCACCGGGCAGGGATGCCAGACTGGGCTACAAGTAGCGAATTGGGCTACTTTTCAGAGCCCGCGCTCCCAAATTTTTAATTTCGCTACTTGCGACTTTTTGGGCTACTTTAAAAACAAGTTGGGCTATTAATGTTAAGATACTCAATGATGATTTTTATGCTTTTTATAATGTCATGTGTACAGATCACAGCCGCGTCCAACAGCTTGATTGAATAGACCACTTACCGCAGGAGGTCAGGTCAGAGACCGACCCCCTGGGGACGTTGATCCTAGGAACTTCCCAAAGAAAAAGTAACTGCAAGACAAGGTAATCCTCCCCAGAGGCTATAGATTTCCCAACCTTAATTGCCATTAATACTTCATCCCGGGTACTGTCTATGTTAAGTGACCTCCCACTGTTGCCTACTGAAAGTATTAGGTTTCTCTTTAGGTGTTTCCAAGAATCAAATGACTGTCGTTAGAGCGGATTAGCAGACAGTGAACCTGGCAGCTTCATCTGTGCTTTCATTGTTAGTGTGGCTCTGACCTCCAGAAGGATAGTTCGACACAAGTTACCGCATATAGAAAAGATGTTACCGCTGTTACTTTTAGAATTTGCTTAAGTGTTAAGATAAAGAAGTGTAAAATGGGGAAGTGGTCTATATACCAGAAAGCGTTTCAGATGTTCTGGCCTTAGGATCCCGTGTTTGAAAAGTGGTTGGCTGAAGTGAAAGAAGATGGAAATATGGCATATTGTAAAGTTTGTAGAACTGAGATAAGAGCTCATAGCAGTAGTTTAAAGAAACACAGTGAAACATTAAAACACAGACAAAATATATTGGAGGTAAGTCATCAGCAGATGAGCATCAAGTCTGTTCTATCAAAGAAGGAAGATAAACTTACTAAATTTGAATGTCGTCTGTCTGTATATACTGTCGCTATCTAGAAATCTAACATTATGTTTGTATCTCATCTTGTATGTATGTACTTTTACCTGAATAAACATTTGATTTGATTCGATTTGAAAAATTGGACTACTCTACTTGCAAATTCGCTACTTTTTGACCGTCAGCTCGCTACTTTTAGCAATTTGGATCTGGCAACCTGCCACCGGGCCCAGTCAGTTACCTCCAAGCTTTCGGCGGGAGAGTATGTGCTGCTCCTCTCCTTAGCTGGTTCCCTCATCTCTATTCTCTTATTTAGGCTTTCTGCCTTAATAAAATATGCCTAATATATCAATAGACACTCGCTACTATCGCTGGGCACACGACCACCACAGGCAATAACTATCAACTGATTCAAAATGGCTTACCACAGAATTTGGTCCGCTCGTGGCATTCAGTGACTGAGCGGTCACCACCAGGGCACTCTAAGCTGCCCACAAAACCGCCTCCCACCGAGGCGGGACCAAAGAGCCAAAGCTTAACCCCCGCAAGCACAATTAGGTGAGTACAAAACAGCTTTAAAGACTGCTCCACACTCTCCCTGCAGTCCATGACTTGAGCGGACACGTCCACAGACTTATTCCATAAGCGAGACGTCTGTCCACTTTCATCTTCTTGAATGTATATCACTCAGGGGTTCTTCTTCAACAGGGGCTCAAACGGAGAACAACCTCCCGTCACGATTACTGCAGCTCAAGTAAGGTCAAACCCCTCTGAAGCGAGCCTCACACCTCACGCAAATTCTCCATATCTCATGTCAATTCATTTATTTATATTGTTATTCACTGCCCATACTTTTAATCTAGTCGTCAAATTTAATCAAGTGTTTACTATATGTATTTTCAGGTCAATATTTCTTTAACCTTAGGTCAAATAAATAGTTAGGTCAGGCCTGGCAGAATAACTCTCAGGGGGGAGACTCGTTTTTCAGCTAACAGTGATCATAACACCTGACATAACCACCTAGGCGTATGAGCGGTTGTACTACTGTATATTCTCGGCGTCCTCTACTTATCACGAGTCCTGACAAGTTTAATTTCACCTGTGTGATTGGTTTTCATTTAAGTGTCTCTGCCGCTTTCTGAGTAATGAAAGTTTTCTGGGTCCCTAGTCGAATAGGCCATGAATGGTGATATTGGTCCCTTTATTCTTGACTTGGAGTTGGGCAGTGAACAATATTGCATTAACTTGAGATGCTGGTTATTGTATGATGTAAACTTCTCACGCCTTGCAACACTGAACTGGTGTGAGGTTTCTATCTCTTACCTTGTGATTTGTATAATTTGATTAATTAAATTTGCTCTCACTCTTGTTATGCACATTATACTAGCCTAATGGTTTGCTATGGTGAACACATAAATACATTGGTAAATACAATGTGTGTATATAGTGTAATAACAGCAACAGGAGTTTGGTGGGAGGAGCCTTTTAGGTGAGGGAGGTGGCAACATACCCGTAACATCGTCTGCTGGGTGATTTCTCATGCAGTGTATGGTGGCCACTATGCTGTTTGGACACAATACTAGCTTACTTGCAGAGTTATAGTGAATAAAATATGTAGATACGTATACAAAACGTGTGTAAATCTATATAAAAAATGAAAATGTTCGTTTGTTCCAAATCGCTAATCTCCGAAAGTTCTTCACCGATTGCTTTGACATTTTCACACAACGTACCATTCGCATCCAAGTAGGGTTTTATACACATATTTTATAGATATCACGTTTCTGACAAGAAAAAATATGCTTTTTGAAAAACTGTTTTTTTATGTGAGGGAAATCTTCGAAACCCCATTACCGATTGCTTTGAGATTTTGACACAACGTTGCATACGAATAGGAACGTGTTTTTATATACTTAATATATAGATGCCACACCTGTGTCAGGTAAAAACACGTTTTTTTTTTAAACAGCGCCATCTGTTGGACTTAGAGCAACACAGGCTGTGATTACCGAGAGTTCTTCTCCGATTGCTTTGAAATTTTGACACAACATTCCATTCGAATACGCATATGCTTTTATATACCTACTATATAGATCCCACACCTGTGACAGGTAAAAACATGTTTGTTTGAAAAAAGCGCCATCTGTTGCACGTAAGTGCAACACAGGCTATGCTAAAACCGTTATGATTCCATTTCAATGTTTCCAGTAGTTTATTGATGAATATAACTGGAATATATATATTAGTTATATAAATATAACTATATATAAATATAACTATATATATATATATATATTAGTTATATAAATATAACTATATATAAATATAACTATATATATATATATATATATATATATATATATATATATATATATATATATATATATATTATTTTCTGGTTTAGGGCTTCTATCCCTCTAACTATTTTCTTAGCATTAGGGCAAAGGAAGCCCCTTTCATCAGTTCGCAAGGAGACATGTATTTACAAATAGACGGAGTAGCAATGGGCTCCCCCTTAGGAGTTTTATTTGCTAATTTTTATATGGGAACCATCGAAGATAGGGTCTTCAGTAGCAGACAAAAACCAACTGTATACTGCCGTTATGTAGATGACATATTCGTAATAGTAAAAGACTCAGATGAACTAATTGAACTAAAAAGACACCTAGAGAGAGAGTCAGTACTCCGATTTACACATGAAAATAGTGAAAATAACAGTCTGCCATTCTTGGATGTACTAATAACAAAAACAGGAACCTCTTTAAGCACCAACGTATATACCAAGCCCACCAACATAGGATTATGCCTGAACGGTAGAAGTGAGTGCCCCCAAAGATACAAAGCCAGTGTTCTCAATGCTTATATTCGTCGAGCGCTTACCCACTGCTCTGAATGGAGCAACGTGAGTAGAGAGTTTGAAAGAGTAACTCAGGTATTGGTGAACAACGGATATAGCAACGCGAAAATAAACGCAGCTATAAGAAGACACTTGGACCGTTGGTATAATTCAGAACCTAGAACAGAAACCACAACACCCCCAATAAAATTATATTACAAATCAACCATGCACAGTGAACATATAAAAGAGGAAATAATAATGAAAGAAATAATCCGTAAAGGAGTAAAAAGCACTACTCCTAACCAAAACATAAACCTGATAATATTCTACAAAACCAAGAAGACTTCCGAACTCCTTATCAAAAACAGCCCGAAGCCGACGGAGAACCCTCTACAGCAGTCAAGCGTTGTATACATGTACACTTGCCCCCACGAAGGATGTAACCTTCAATGTAAGTACATAGGTATGACGTCGACCAAGCTGACGAGGCGTTTGACATGCCATCTTCAATCTGGTGCCCCTAGGAATCACATGAGACAAGCCCATGACATTACTGTAACAAGAGAAATGTTGAACAAGAATACCTGCATAATAGACAAAACCCAAGATGCAAGAAGATTACAAATTCTTGAGGCAATTCACATAAGAATAGAGCGACCTACCATGAACACCCAAATCACGGAACTATTTACTCTACCCACCATGAGAGTAAGGACAAGACAAGAACATATCGATGCCAACACAGAAGACAATGTCCAACATAATTGGCCAATTACACTGGATTAATCTTTGTGTTTAGATAGGAGCTGCCTCGTATGGGCCAATAAGCCTTCTGCAGCCTCTATGTTTCACCTCACATTTATCCCTTATGTATCCCCCCATGTTTTCACCTTTATTGTATTATCACCTGACCCAGTGCGGGTATAAAATTAACTAGTATTGTAAGATCTGTTCACTTGAGAATGAACCATGGAGGTTCGAAACGTTGTGCAAATTATATAAATAAGTGTAATACACTCTATAGTAAATCACTTCTTTTCTTCACCTTAAAAGTACGAAAATGAGTTTTGGAGAACTCCTATTTCAATTAAGCCCTGATGCTAAGAAAATAGTTAGAGGGATAGAAGCCCTAAACCAGAAAATAATAAATACAGAATATGCGGTCATATTCAATGAAACATGTTTGAAAGAAAACCTGCTGCCAGTATACACCAATATATATATATATATATATATATATATATATATATATATATATAAATATATATATATATATATATATATATATATATATATATATATATATATATATATATATATATATATATATATATATATATATATATATATATATATATATATATATATATATATATATATATATATATATATATGGCACAACTCTCCTAAACACGAGAGTGAAGTATACAACTTTAGAACACTTTCCCACCAGGAGACTCGAACCCTAGCCAGCACAGAAGCCTTCCAGCAACTGGCATACCTGTTATGTTAAGGCGTACCTGTTATGCCAGTTGCTGGAAGGCTTCTGTGCTGGCTAGGGTTCGAGTCTCCTGGTGGGAAAGTGTTCTAAAATTGTGTGTGTATATATATATATATATATATATATATATATATATATATATATATATATATATATATATATATATATATATATATATATTTATATTTATTTATATATGTATATTAGTATATTTTGGTAGCAGTCTTTCCTGTAGACATATATTATTAAATATGACCGAAAAAGTAAGATTAATAATTCTAACACAAATTTTCTCAATCTTTCGTACATTTCGTTTCACTGTTGGAGGTAAATCAAAGATCAATTCTCCAAAATTCATTTTTATTTCTAGTCTGACGCGACACGAGCGTGTTTCGTAAAACTTATTACATTTTCAAAGACTTTAGTTCACAAATACACAACTGAATAGAACTTACGCATCTCCGATTTTATATCTACATTTTGAATGAGGTGGAAGGGGTGATGTGGCATTAACACAAGACAGAACAAGATGTGGTATTAATAGGGTATTAATTTCATCAACACAAGACAGAACAAGAGTATTAATAGGGTATTAATTTCATCAACACAAGACAGAACACGAAACAATGGATATTGAATAGAAGTGTTTGTAGAAAGCCTATTGGTCCATATTTCTTGATGCTTCTATATTGGAGCGGAGTCTTGAGGTGGGTAGAATATAGTTGTGCAATAATTAGCTGTTGATTGCTGGTGTTGACTTCTTGATGTGTAGTGCCTCGCAAACGTCAAGCCGCCTGCTATCGCTGTATCTATCGATGATTTTTGTGTTGTTTACTAGGATTTCTCTGGCGATGGTTTGGTTGTGGGACGAGATTATATGTTCCTTAATGGAGCCCTGTTGCTTATGCATCATTAAACGCCTAGAAAGAGATGTTGTTGTCTTGCCTATATACTGGGTTTTTTGGAGCTTACAGTCCCCAAACTGGCATTTGAAGGCATAGACGACGTTAGTCTCTTTTAAAGCATTTTGTTTTGTGTCTGGAGAGTTTCTCATGAGTAGGCTGGCCGTTTTTCTGGTTTTATAGTAAATCGTCAGTTGTATCCTCTGATTTTTGTCTGTAGGGATAACGTTTCTATTAACAATATCTTTCAGGACCCTTTCCTCCGTTTTATGAGCTGTGGAAAAGAAGTTCCTGTAAAATAGTCTAATAGGGGGTATAGGTGTTGTGTTAGTTGTCTCTTCAGAGGTTGCATGGCTTTTCACTTTCCTTCTTATCAAGTCTTCGACGAAACCATTGGAGAAGCCGTTATTGACTAGGACCTGCCTTACCCTACAGAGTTCTTCGTCGACTTGCTTCCATTCTGAGCTGTGGCTGAGAGCACGGTCGACATATGCGTTAACAACACTCCTCTTGTACCTGTCTGGGCAGTCGCTGTTGGCATTTAGGCACATTCCTATGTTTGTTTCCTTAGTGTAGACTGCAGTGTGGAAACCTCCGCCCTTTTCCATGACTGTTACATCTAGAAAGGGCAGCTTCCCATCCTTTTCCATCTCGTAAGTGAAACGCAGCACGGAACTCTGCTCAAATGCCTCCTTCAGCTCCTGCAGATGTCTGACATCAGGTACCTGTGTAAAAATGTCGTCAACATACCTGCAGTATATGGCCGGTTTCAAGTTCATGTCGACTAAGACTTTTTGCTCGATGGTACCCATGTAGAAGTTTGCAAACAGGACACCTAGGGGAGAACCCATGGCGACCCCATCTACTTGCTTGCTAAGTTCCAAAGGATAACGAAGGACACTACAGCCGAATTAAAAGCAAAGGTCAACAAACTGATCGAAACTGTGAACGCCAAGAAATCCGGACTCCACCTGCCAAAGATCATTGGGGAATATAAACCTGGATATGCGTATGGAAATGTCAAGACGCACAAGCCTGGAAACCCACTTCGGCCAATTATTAGCCAGATACCCACACCCACGTACAGACTGGCGAAGCGACTCAACGGCCTGCTGACTCCTTATGTTCCTTGCGCCTTCAGCCTGAAGTCTCCAAAGGAATTTGTTGACTTACTGCGGGGCACACGGGCCACAGGGATAAGAGCCTCGTTGGACGTAGAATCGCTGTTTACCAACGTACCTGTGGACGAGACAATCGGAATGATAGCCGACAGAGTGTATCGTGATCCAGCCTGTACTCCTCTTGACATACCAGAAAATATTCTGAGGAAACTACTCCAAGCTTGTACTAAAGAGGCACCCTTCTTGAGCCCAGATGGGCACATGTATAAGCAAGTAGATGGGGTCGCCATGGGTTCTCCCCTAGGTGTCCTGTTTGCAAACTTCTACATGGGTACCATCGAGCAAAAAGTCTTAGTCGACATGAACTTGAAACCGGCCATATACTGCAGGTATGTTGACGACATTTTTACACAGGTACCTGATGTCAGACATCTGCAGGAGCTGAAGGAGGCATTTGAGCAGAGTTCCGTGCTGCGTTTCACTTACGAGATGGAAAAGGATGGGAAGCTGCCCTTTCTAGATGTAACAGTCATGGAAAAGGGCGGAGGTTTCCACACTGCAGTCTACACTAAGGAAACAAACATAGGAATGTGCCTAAATGCCAACAGCGACTGCCCAGACAGGTACAAGAGGAGTGTTGTTAACGCATATGTCGACCGTGCTCTCAGCCACAGCTCAGAATGGAAGCAAGTCGACGAAGAACTCTGTAGGGTAAGGCAGGTCCTAGTCAATAACGGCTTCTCCAATGGTTTCGTCGAAGACTTGATAAGAAGGAAAGTGAAAAGCCATGCAACCTCTGAAGAGACAACTAACACAACACCTCTACCCCCTATTAGACTATTTTACAGGAACTTCTTTTCCACAGCTCATAAAACGGAGGAAAGGGTCCTGAAAGATATTGTTAATAGAAACGTTATCCCTACAGACAAAAATCAGAGGATACAACTGACGATTTACTATAAAACCAGAAAAACGGCCAGCCTACTCATGAGAAACTCTCCAGACACAAAACAGAACGCTTTAAAAGAGACTAACGTCGTCTATGCCTTCAAATGCCCACTTGGGGACTGTAAGCTCCAAAAAAAACAGTATATAGGCAAGACAACAACATCTCTTTCTAGGCGTTTAACGATGCATAAGCAACAGGGCTCCATTAAGGAACATATAATCTCTTCCCACAACCAAACCATCGCCAGAGAAATCCTAGTAAACAACACAGAAATCATCGATAGATACAGCGATAGCAGGCGGCTTGACGTTTGCGAGGCACTACACATCAAGAAGTCAACACCAGCAATCAACAGCCAATTATTGCACAAATATATTCTACCCACCTCAAGACTCCGCTCCAATATAGAAGCATCAAGAAATATGGACCAATAGGCTTTCTACAAACACTTCTATTCAATATCCATTGTTTCGTGTTCTGTCTTGTGTTGATGAAATTAATACCCTATTAATACCCTTGTTCTGTCTTGTGTTGATGAAATTAATACCCTATTAATACTACATTTTGTTCTGTCTTGTGTTAATGCCACATCACCCCTTCCACCTCACTCAAATGTAGATATAAAATCGGAGATACGTAAGTTCTATTCAGTTGTGTATTTGTGAACTAAAGTCTTTGAAAATGTAATAAGTTTTACGAAACGCGCCCGTGTCGCGTCAGACCAGAAATAAAAATGAATTTTGGAGAATTGATTTTTGATTTACCTCCAACAGTGAAGCGTAATGTACGAAAGATTGAGAAAATTCGTGTTAGAATTATTAATCTTACTTTTTCGGTCATATTTAATAATATATGTCTACAGGAAAGACTGCTACCAAAATATACTAATATATATATATATATATATATATATATATATATATATATATATATATATATATATATATATATATATATATATATATATATATATATATTAAATTGAGCTGTTTTGTTTACCAGGCCGTTCATTTTGTGGATATTGTTTATTTTTATATTTTTTTCATTTAAATTTCTTAACTGTTATTCCTATTTTTCAGTGATGGAAACATCAGATCATTTGATGTTCCCAATTTTATGATGGGAACATCAGATCATTTGGGAATGCATCAGACGAGGGAGTGGGATATGGTTGGGAGGACAAGAGGACAGGGAAGAGGGGTAATGGTGAGGAGGACGAGGAGATGGGAGAGTTGGGGATAGTGAGGGATGAGGGGACGGTGGAATGGAAAATGGTGGGGAGGACAAGGGGACATGAACGAGGGGGATAGTGGGGAGGAAGAGGGGACAGAGCAGGGGAAAATGGAAGGTAGGACGAGATGATAGGGGAGTGGGAGATGGTGGGATGGTGGAGTGGGGAATGGTTGGAAGGAGGGGGGGATGGTGGGTAGGACTGGAGAACAGGGGTAGGTAGTTGTGGCTCAGCAGCGCAAATGTGTTGCTCAGCAACAGCAACGCGTGGCCGGGTACAGCTAGTAGTATAATAAAAACAATAACAGTATGGTGGGAGGAGGAACGTTGGCAAGTAAGGTGTAAGGAGTAAGCTAGGTGTTGGAGGAGTGAGGGAGGGGTGGCAAGGTGTAGCAGCTCACAATTGCAGAGTTCTGAGTGTGTTGATGGTGAATGTATATAATGTTTGATAGTGTATAGTGTGTAAATATGTTGAAAATATACATAAATGAACATGAAGCATTGGATATATGAGCAATATATGTGGACACATTTGAGACACATATAACACAGTCTTGGGACAGTGCGGATGTTCTACTGCAATAATATTGTGTATGTATTCATTATACATAGGATTGGCATGAAAAAACAAAACGAATGTATATGGAAATGAACGCAAATGAAAAAAAAATATTTGTGGGAACTCGTGCATGTTGAAGCTGGCAGGCGACAGACTCCGGGAGTCTATATGCAGGCGATGAGTCACAATAACGTGGCTGAAGTATGTTGACCAGACCACACACTAGAAATTGAAGGGACGACGACGTTTCGGTCCGTTCTGGACCATTCTCAAGTCGATTGTGATGAGGAGGTAGGGACAGGCAATAAATAGGCAAGAGAGAGCTGAGGAGGAAAGTCAGGTGTAGGGGATAGTAGTAATGGAAACTGCAGCAGGCCTATTGGCTATTGGTCCGGGAGTCTATGTCACGGACGACCACCAAATCATGAAGTCACACGCCATTTTCCGGACCCCATTGCGGCCAAAGTAACCCTGGAAACACAAACTGCAACTGTCTCTATTTTCCGCTCGTTACAACTTGTAATAAAGTTGTTACATCTTGGCTTAACATGTTTATGACGTATTAGAACGTTGTTACAACTTGCTATATTGGTTGTTATAACTGGTTAGGAGGTGTTAAAACTTGTTCGAACGTTGTACCAACGTCGTAGTTTCGGTGTGTGTTTGGCGGGTTTAAGTACAATTTCGACTTTTTGTTAACATATCCATACTCATGGAAGAGTTATTAACACTTTCAAAAGAGAAAATAAATTTTTTTCCAGAGAATTTATTTCCTGTGCACACGGAAAGGGGGTACCTTATTTGGAAGCCGAGCAGCCCAGTGGATAAGTTGCTAAATAGTTTAGGCTAGAGTTGTACATACCATAGTACAATTCCAGTCTAAAACTATCCTACCCCTGTGGGTTGGCATAAAATACCACAAATGATGGGCAATATTGGTATACAAATAGTGTTATGTTTTCTTGGATTTTTTGCAGTTTTTTATATACAGAATATCCACTTGTTGGAAATACGAGTATATGAAATTTTACTATATACAGTTAATGTTGTCTCTCTGGCCACAATCTTCTGTGAAGATCAGTATCATTGATCAATTTACTAGTCACATATGCCCTAGACTCCCGTGACTGATTTTCACAAAATAGTCTGGCAAAATGAATATTGGTGGTAATACCAACAAGAAAATAATGGTTATATGGTGTGACCAATTTAATATAGTTATTAACACGAGGTTATTAATTGTGAAAATTGCTCTAGGCGACCTAGTTATCGTCAGCTCTGTGTGAGGTATAGGTCTGAACAATGTGGGTAATTAACTATAGCCCACTAAAGCCAGATGTAGACATTAGTAGTGTAATATGTGACTAGAACCGTCCCAACCCCGAGGAGAACCTCGAGGATTGAACTCGGTCATAGTCAAAAGTGGTGTGGGAGTCCGTAGAATGGGACAGGTTGCGTCAGGGGGGACGTTGTGGGTTACAGGGGTAAAATGTAAGGGATGTTGTGGGTCATGTAGGTAAGAGGGGAGGATAAGTATGTGGGCATGTGTACATCATCTCAAAGGTTTCCCCGGATGTTATGACGCGTGGCATCCGGCCAGGCGTCACTTGAGAGAGTGTCATGTTGGGTAGGGGCTGGAAGCTAAGTGGTTGGTATGCAGTCATGTAGGGAGGAAGAGGAGGAGTATGTAGGTTATGTTGTGTAGGGAGAGGGGAGCCCTCATACCTGAGAGGATATCAATGACGTCCATTAGTTCTCCCCCTACATGGGCAGGAAGTGTTGAGGGGAGCGTGAGAGTCCAGGGTCTTAAGATTGGAGGGGAAAGGGAGGTAACAGCTGGCAGTGGGTTAGTGTGTGTGAAAGTAGAGTCATTATTTTTTTTTCTTAAAGAATGACAGTTTTATGTACCCTCCCTGCTTCCACAGCGCTAAGGATATGTGGGCCATACCTACCACACATGACCACATGGGTTACCTCTTCAAAGGCTGAGGCCTAACTGTTGCGAATGTCATCATAAACCTCTACCATAGTCAGTCATGCCTACTCCTCCCCCCCTCCATCCACATAGCAGGACATACCACATACCAACACCACCACCACACTGCTGGGAGTGACGGCAATACGGCATACCAATACGGCATACCATACTCTCTCCTGACACAGCTCACACCAGCACATAGCATTGAGTGTGACAATGTTCTTTCTCAAAGGTGAGCCATGAGCGAACATACAAATTCCAAAATGCAGTCCTGGGAGTTTGACACACATTGATTAACAAGCTATCTAATTATTTATACATCTTCTCTCTCTCTCTACATTATATGCGGGGTTACATAGTGTGTCAAGAACTACCAACGTGATGCTAAACAATCCAATCACCCAAGCCGTCATATGGGCAGTAAAGGCTTTCAGAGACGCATAAAGGAGTCCAGGACTGAACTCCACAATTCATTTTTAGCTAAGCAAGTTACAATCATGACGAGTTAGTTACAAAATTCAATATATGTCAACACATCATCACAGAGACGCGATCTCTACTTACAAATTGTTCTTGTTAACTGTGATCATTGAAATGTATGCATGTTTACTCAATCTCCATCACCTCTTCTTCCTACAGCCATTACTGCTGTAACACACAACGGCGTTATCATAGCAAGACAATGTCAAAGAATGTTCAAGACTCCTGAATGAATGAAACAGCAATCCGTCTCGTTAAGGTCTAACCTTCGTGGCGGTTTGAGGCGTAGTGAGATGGACGAGGTAGTGGGATGGCCTTACCCTCTCCCCATCCACCCCCACCAAACCCCTACCCCCCTCCCACCCCCCTTCCAAGCCCAAACCATCAAGCATCACTACACCCTTCCCAGACTGGATGTTCTGTGCAAAGCCTTTAGTATTATTTCTGATCATATGTGTAACCTTGTATCGCAATGTGACCAACATGGTATCATCATTCTTTGCTCAAATAGCATTTTTTAAGAATATCGAGTCATAAGCTGGTCTTCAATCTTATTATTATAACAAATCATAATTTGTTGTAAACACAACTGCATGGGATATACATAGCAGTCAGTGGTTTCTCTCTCTCTCTCTCCAGTTCATTTAATAGTTGGGGGTAAGTAACATCAATTCCTTTCTCCTGCCGCCGCTGTTCACATATCTTTTTTCATTTCACTTAGACTGACAGCGCACCAGAGGATGGAAGACTAATGTCAATTTTCGAGCCCCCATCACTCTCACCCTTATAACCTTGTAAGGTAACACGACCAACATGATGACATCGTTCTTGCTCAAATATCATTAATGTAATGTGACCAATATGGTAACTTCGTTCTTTGCCCAAATAACATTTTAAGAGTAACGAGCAACTTTCTGTCCGATGTCTGAATAATGAAATGTAAACCATGTTTAGCCATTACATCCAAACACAATAAAAGATTACCACAAGCTTGTTTAGTTCTTGTATCACATAACGTAACGTAACGTTTATTCAACAACTGGTAGACATAACATAATGTAGCTTCATATTCACTGTGGTAAAACAAACAAACATACACATCACGGTCAGTCCTCGCTATACCTCAAACGCGCCGTTCATTCTCTCTCCCTTAGGTTAGCAATGTTCCACACATACAAATTCCAAGCAAAGTAAACATATATAAGACAATGTGGAAAAACATAGTCTTGATACTATTATTAAATTGACTTGTTCATTATCCCCGAGTTCAAGGCTCTCTCTTAAGACCTACATCATCCAAATGTAAACACCAATCGATGAGAATAAGACCGGATGAGTCGATAGTGAAATAGCTCTGGGCTATGTCTATTTTCAGTTCTTGTAACACAGTCAATGTAGCGTAATGGGGAAAACATACTTTCTACTGCATACATAAATAGCATTTGAAAATGTATGCAAGTCTAGACAATCTCCTATAGCCCTTACATTCTAAACACAAATAAAATATTAGCACACGCTTGCATCGCATTATATCATCATTAAGTAACGTGGAAAACTTCTTTCTGTCTGGTGATCAAATATCATTTTTTAATAAATAACCTCAGCTTGGTCTTATGCCATTAGGACTGTATTACACTGTGCGCAACAGTAGACTTGTAATATTATAGCAAGACAATGTCGCAGAATGTTCAACGTTCAATACTGAAGATGTGAGCGAGACACTTAGTAACGTAACATGGAGATCAACTTTCTGTCTGTTGTCCGAATATCATTATTGAAATGTGAACCCCATTTAGCCAAACACAGTATCTCCATTACATCTCATACCATATAAATATTACGGTCTGCAAGTTTTAGCCCTCTGTAACACAATGTAACGTAACATAACGTAACGCAAATCAACTTTTTGCAGTCCAAAATGGCATTTTGAAACGAAAAGTGAGGCTTAGTCCATCTCCATTACATCTCTTACCATATATATATTACGGTCTACCAGTTTTAGACCCTGTAACACATTGTAACGTAACGTGGAAATCATCAAATTTCTACAAACCAAATAACATTTTTAAATGAAAGTATGACTTAGTCCATCTCCATTACATCTCATACCATATAAATATTACGGTCTACCAGTTTTAGCCCTCTGTAACACAATGTAACGTAAGGTAACTCAGAAATCATCAAATTTTTGCAGTCCAAAAGATCATTTTGAAATGAAAAGTGAGGCTTAATCCATCTCCATTACATCTCTTACCATATAAATATTGGTGTCTACCAGTTTTAGCTCCTGTAACACATTGTAACGTAACGCAGAAATCATCAAATTTCTACAGACCAAAATAACATTTTTAAATGAAAGTATGACTTAGTCCATCTCCATTACATCTCTTACCATATAAATATTAGTGTCTACATGTTTTAGCCTCTGTAACACATTGTAAAGTAACATGGAAAATCAACTTTGTCTGATGACCAAATAACATTATTGAAAATGTCAACCATGTTTAGCCATTACATCCAAACACAAAGAAGAATATTACCGCTTTTCTTTGAGAAACTTATATGTGGAGATCATATCTCCAGAGTCCACACAATAAGCCACACATCACCCATCTTCTGTTTTCAAATCACAGCTCGCATCTAATTTAATGTTATTTTTTTTTTTTTTGCAGAAACTATGTTTTGAGAATATGCTCAATGTCAGCAATTACGATTCGTATCATCAAACTCTTTTCAGTCATCAAAACAAGCAGAGGTGCAGCATAAACCACTAAAGATTTGATGTATGCAAGGTACATCATTTTGACAATTCTGTCACCGACACGCCTTAGCGAGATGACTGTGCGCAACAGTAGCCCCAGCGAAAACATAGACTTTTAATAGCAAGACAATGACACAGAATGTTCAGCACTCTTAATAATTTTATTCAAGCACTGGTAGCGTAGCATAATGTAAGATTTTTTTCACATTTCATACTGCATGTGTAGATTTAGTTTTAACAAAAAGTGAAACACGAGATCATGAACTAATAGGGTTGAGATGGGAGGAAAGGCTTTGCGGAAGATAGAAGAGCTGAGGAGACATGTTCGCTACCTACATTACTATTATTTCTTGCAGACTTGCAGACCTGACCAGAAAAGCAGTCAGTCAGTCACTCAGTCAAACATTTTTATAGTTAAAAGTTTTTCATCTTAAGAAACAGGGACTACTAGTCTTCATTTTTTCTTCTACCAAATCAAATAGACACGAGGGCCACTACCTATTGTTGTTGTCTGTCTGTCGCTTGACTAGGTTAAGGACCGCAATATCCCACACCATACATGCTACGGGCTCTCACTAGTCAATAAACACAATTTTGTGTCATTTCTCTAGTAAATAGCAATGCGAATCATCTTTGCACATTTTAATTTTACATTGTCACGTGCACAGCCATCAACGGGGAATCTCACTACTGCATGGATGTCGTGTGTGTGTGTGTGAGTTAAATAAAAGGTCCTTACATACTTATCATTTTCTTTGAGAAACTTATAAGTAGTGATCATATCTCCCGAGTCCACACAAATAACCCACACCAACCCACCTCCATATTGAGAAAGAGAGAGAAGGCAAACATAGCTTGCAGCTAGTCAAAACTTAACATAACATATGATTTCACAGAGTTTTTAACCTTTGCCAGTTTTTTCAATGTTTTCTCTTCACTTGTGCTAAGTGAGTCAGACAAAATGTGATATTTCATTATTAGCCATGCAATACGCTATTAGCTAGATAGTCAAAACATATAACAAGCATTATTTCACAGGAATTTTTTCTAGCAAATATGCTTCCTTTAAGCAGTTCAACACATCAAACACCAGCAGCCCGCGAAATTCCCTTTAGTCAATAATCATCCTTTACAGTATTTCTTGACTAAAATAGCACTCCAAAACATAAGTGGTCATTTTTATTCTCACTGTCGCACTATAGTCAATAATTTGTTTCGCAGAGTGACAAGTTATGCTTAGTGACGAGATTTCACGGTGAGCATAGTTTAAGAGAGTTCACACTGTATTAATTATGGTCATGGATATGTTATGTTATGTTTATGAAGATCATCACTCCTTATTTTTATCATTTTCTTGCCCCCCAGCTTTACAGTCTTCTCATATTCTTTTCAAATAAAGTTTGCTTACTGTTTTCCAGTAGATTGGCTTCACATTACATATATTAATCAATTTTCAAATTCAGTTCAGTTTCTTTTCAATATCACAGCTTTGTTGTCCCCCTGCCAGTATCTAGTTCAAGACCTCTTATTATCAATGTCATTAATACTGCTATCATCACCCATGTATTGGATGTCTCAGACATTCAGTTAACAACTTAGTAAGTGTTTAATGAACGTGAGAATCACTTCATGTGCGCTCATTTTCGTTTAGTTTAAAGTTTTCCATCTTGAATTAATACTACTATCACCAACTATGTATTGGATAGCTCAGACATTCAGTTAACAACTCAGTAAGTGAAAATCACTTCATGTGAGCTCATTTTTAGTTTAGGATAAGGTTTTTCCATCGTGAAATACTATTATCATTAACCAGGGATTGGGTGCCTCTACCATTCAGTTTACAACTCAGTAACTGTTTACTGAACAATGTTATCCCTCCATGCGACCTCATTTTTTAGTTTAAAGTTTCTCCATCGTAAAAAATAAAATATTACTATCACAAACCATGTATTGGGTGGCTCAACCATTTAGTTTACAACTCAGTAACAGTTTACTGAACATAGATATCCCTCCATGTGACCTCATTTTTTAGTTTAAAGTTTCTCCATCGTAAATAAAAAATAAAATATTACTATCACAAACCTTGTATTGGCCGGCTCCGGCATTCAGTTTACAACTCAGTACCAGTTTACTGAACATAGATATCCCTCCATGTGACCTCATTTTTTAGTTTAAAGTTTCTCCATCGTAAAAAATAAAATATTACTATCACAAACCATGTATTGGGTGGCTCAACCATTCAGTTTACAACTCAGTAACAGTTTACTGAACATAGATATCCCTCAATGTGACCTCATTTTTTAGTTTAAAGTTTCTCCATCGTAAATAAAAAATAAAATATTACTATCACAACCCTTGTATTGGCCAGCTCCGGCGTTCAGTTTACAACTCAGTAAGTGTTTACTGAATGCAAAATCGCTACATGTGTGGTCATTTAGTTTAAAGTTTCTCATTCTTAAAATATTACTATCATCATCATCAACCATGCATTGGCTGGCTTAGTCTTTCAGTTTACAACTCAGTGAGTGTTAACTGAACGTGGAAATTATCACATGTGTGAGCATTTAGTTTAGTTTTAAGTTTCACAATCTTAAATTAAATACTATCATCAACCCCGTATTGGGCTGTCGGGCATTCAGTTATCCACTCGGTAAGTGTTTACTGAACGTCGAAATCATTTCCAGTGTGCCCATTTTTTACTTGAACCCGTCTCCACTCCAAACCGGACCTTCGGTCCGAGTCCTGACTGGTTTGGACTGACTGGTTTAGTCCAAACCAGTCAGGACCCTAGGTCTTGACTGGTTTGGAGTCCTTGCCTGATGAGGATAGTTGACTACGAATTTGTTAAGAAAAACTGAAATGCTTACCAGTTAAATCCTGAAGCACACAGACAAAAGTTCAGGAACTTAAAGAGGGCAAGTGAACAGACAATTGCAGATTTCACCAGATTAAAAACTAACTATTGTAACAGATGGCTTAAATCACTTTCTATCACAGAGTATGATGCTCTTAAGAATCTTCTTATAACAGAAGAAGTGTTGTCATGTTGACCGGACCACACACTAGAAGTTGAAGGGACGACGACGTTTCGGTCCGTCCTGGACCATTCTCAAGTCGATTGTGATGAGGAGGTAGGGACAGGCAATAAATAGGCAAGAGAGAGCTGAGGAGGGAAGTAAGGTGTAGTGGATAGTAGTAATAATGAGAACTGCAGAAGGTCTATTGGCCCATACGAGGCAGCTCCTATTATAACCACCGAAGGAGATAGTAATAGGAAAAAGAAAAGGATAGCAAGGGAGCGTAGGAGAAGACAATGAACAGAAAAAGGGAGAAGAGAGAAAGAAAAGGAAAGAGAAAGAAAGATAAATGGAAGGGGTAAGCTTATGTTAAGTCACGTTTGTTAGAAAGATTAGAGCATTTGAGTATATACTGTGAAAGGGAAGAGTCCACAGCAACAAAGCCAGGACTCAAGTTCATGTTGGGTACATTGTGTATAAGAGCCGATTCTACAAGACGGCGTCTGTGTAGAGTAGAGGCAGGAAAGATTATTTTGGAGGAAGACCAATCAATGGGATGATTAGAATCCCTCACATGGCAGAAGAGAGCATTGTTAGTGTCTGCACACTTAACACTTCTCTTGTGTTCTTTAAGTCTGTCATTCAGTGTACGGCCAGTTTCGTCAAAGTATTGGAGAGGACAAGATGAACAGGAAATAGAGCAGACACCAGCAGCGTTAGAAGCAGGAGGAGCAGTGTGAACTAGATTGCTACGAAGTGTGTTAGTTTGTTGAAAGGCGAGTTTAATGTCAAGAGGACGAAAGGTATTGATAAAAGTTTTGAGTTCAGATATTCATTGTCATTGTGTAAATTGAGTCAGAGTCTGTGTAGGATGTTGTTGCAATCTACTTTTATTCCACAGGAATAAAAGTGTTCTCTCTTGTAGCAATGGACTGTGGGACTTCTTTGTCCAGCCTTGTGGTTGAGCAGAGAGAGTTTACTCAAGTAGGTTGTGCATCCAGTTGTTCTGAGAAAGTGGTGAGTTATACTACAGCAGTGTCTCTATATTCAGATCCAGTTTGTTTTGATGTACGAGTAGTGAACAACATATATGTTTCACTCAAGTGCGGTGTTGACTTTCAGAGTCATATTGGTGTTGACGGATTTAATCATATTTGGGAGCAGATGTTTGAGGCTCCAGGTGTGTGTTTCAAGTTTGGGGATAAGGTTATCCTTCCTAGTGTTAATTGTGAAGGGTTACAGATTATCCTTGGGAGGTTCCCAGGTAATCTGCTGTGCATCTTCAAGAGGATGAGACCCTTAAACCTCTTGTTTGATCGTTTGTCACCAGAAGGAAATCACTTGGGAAGTGAAATCCATGGTGAGGGTAGTCCAGGTTTCGGCATGTTTTTGTTAGTTTTGAAGACTAGAAGGCTTATGAGAGTGTGTGTTGTGTTCAAGTCCACCATCAGAGGGTGTGAACTTGTTTGTGGAGTTGATTGAGATATAGTGCCTAAGCATAAGACTGTTTTCTTTCACAGATCATCATGACAGAGTTATGAGGAAATTGACTAATGTGTTCCTTATGGATAATCTGAGTTAGTTCGATCAGGTAGTCTTTGCACTTATCTTGGGTTGTATTTATTGGTATGGAGGTCAAAGATTTGCTAAGTCGTTGTGTTGTGTTTCTGCAGGTTCTATGAGTGAAGAAGTTTTAAAGGAAATTGTGAGGTTTAACGCTAATTTCTCTTAATTTTAGTATCCATTGGGCGAGAGTGTGTGTTCCACAGAGGATCACGTGTGATGAGAAGCAGATATCTTTGTCAGAGCATACCCAGGAGAAGTCCCTAAACTACCTTACATCCAGTCAGCTTCAATTATGCAGTTCAGCTCCAGAAAAAGGGAGTAATGGAAAAGGGAGTCTGTCTAGGAAAATTTCACCAATTAGAAAAGTGATAATCTGGAAACATGGGACTGATCTCAGAACAGTAGTAGAAACAGATGGGAAGATAAATGGCGGTATTGACTTTGTGAATGCAATTACCTTTATTGACAATTCTATTCATGCAAATAATAATAATGTTTTTGATGGGAATGTGAAATATAATCTGAAACTAAGTGAACTAAATGAGATAGTACCCTGGAGAGATAAAGTTACATACTCCAGAGGAACATATGTAAAATTCCTGATATGTAGAAACAGTGATGTAGAACAAGATCATAAGACTGAACTTCTTAATTTTCTTGTAAGAATATATTGGAAGAGTTTTCATTTTTGTTCAGAAATATGTACTTATTGCTTTTACATGTTTGATGTAATTAATTCAATAAATCTCAAGTGTCACACATTTTTATTTTCAGAAAAAATGCCATTGATCATCAGTCAATTGCATTTTTTTTCTTGGAGGTGGAAGTGTTACGTATTCCTAGCTGGATACGTATATAAATTTAAATAAATTTATTTTCTTCTATTTCATCATTGTCCGTATATGTATATATATTATATTTTTGTAATTTATCGTGTAGTGTGGCAATATCAGTGAGACAGGAGCGCGGATTACTAGTCAGGTATTAGACCTGTGACAGTCGAGTCAACTTCCTGCTATAGTACAGGAAGCTGGACCAAGATTCAGGAAGCTCTGTGTATTTCTACGTAAGTGGGTTTGCTACGAAGGTTCCTAAGTGCACCTGTTACGACCCTGGGTTCTCCAGTGGAAACCAGAGGTCAAAATTGAGCTATTAAACTTTCTGGTAGTACAGTTGAGTGCATCACGAGCGGCAATTGTTTGTATCTTCCCTGCCAGACGTAAGACTATTCTTGTTTCTCAAAGAGCATTTAAAGACTGAGCTTGGGGTTGATTATTAACCCTCAAACCGCGCATATCATATATAAATGATATCAGTGACAAAACCGAAACCGCGCACATCATTTATATATGATTTCGTGTCTAGCGCTATAATTTAAACTCCCCGCCTGGGATAGGGGCAGCTATAGTACAGCCACGACCAATAGTTGCCAGATGCCACCTAGAAAAAAAATCCAGGCCAACATTCTTGGGTGTGAGAGCGTCAGTATTGAGCAAGCCACCAAGGCTGGCGCACGCAGCACGAGCTCACAGCACCGCTGTTCAGCTTGTGACCACAGCATCGCCTACAAATACCATAATATATATGATACTGCTATTATTTAGCAGTGAGAGTATTACTGAAGCCCCCTGACTGTGATAAAACTGACCAGGATTCTGATAAGAGCAGGATTGTGGTGATATTTAGCGCTGTGCTCCATGGAGGGAGGCGTAATGCTGTGGGAGGGAGGGTTGTGGCGTTGTCTTCTGACTGTGTGTGGCCACCATTTATTGACTGCACTCACCATACCAGCTTAGTGGTTCGATATGGTGAACACAAATGTAGATACTTATATATAACGTGTGTATATAGGGTATAAACAGCAAGAGGAGTAGGTTGGGAGCCGCCATTTTGGTGAGGGCGGTGGCGTCGTCTGCACGACTTATCATGTTGTTTACTGGTGACCACAATAGTCTTTGGGCACCTTACCAGCTTATTTGTTCAGGTATGGTGAATAAAACAGGTAGATACTTATATATAATATGTGTATATAGCGTAATAACACCACAAACAGTATTGTTGAAGGACAACAAATATTAGTGCGTCTGGCCGCCGATCAGCTGAGTGTGTGAGTAGCTACGTCTTTGTGGCCTTTACTCACCATACAAGCTTAGATGTACAGTTATGGTGAACAAAACATGTAAATACGTATATATAACGTCTGTGTATAGTGAATAAATACAGAAAGAGTATTGTAGGAGGTGAATGAGGTGGTGTTGAGGGAGGGAGTGGCAGTGAGTGGCTCACTGGTGTTTGACGGTCACTCCTCGTTGCTTTTTGACTCACAAGACCAACTTAGTAGTTCGTTATGGTGTACAAAACATGCAAATACTTATATATAACCTGTGTATATAGTGTAACAACAGCAAAACTATTTGTTTATTGTTTTATGAACATAATAATTGAATCACTAATATGCACACCATAATTTTGAGTACAGCGATGGTTCACACATTTTATAATATAAATATACCACAATTCACTGTATGGAATAATATTACTGCAAAAAAACTAAGAAAAAATCAGAGACATTGAAATAATTAGGTAATAATATATTTGTGGCAACTGCCGTCTGACAGCTCGGGCGGAGTAGACCTCATCTGGCGAAGGCTCTGCCAACGCCCCTTTTTTGCCACACTTCCCTACCCTATTGCGGCTAAAATATGCCACCTACGATTCTTTTGTTATTTTTTCTGTGATCAGGGAACAAAAATGAACACTTCTATAAGACGAAGGAATTTTTTGGATTTTTTTTTTTTGTTGCGCCTGTGGGTGTGAATTCCATTTGGGCCCCTAGCGGTTTGAGGGTTAAATAATAACATAGGCACCAACTATGTTGACTAATACTTTCTAATCATTTGTAAAGTAACAATACGTTGCATAGGGGAAGATCTTTAATGTGCTTAGCTGCACGATCAATTAGGCTCCTTCCGGCACCACGTCATGCGGGAGGCCTAGCTGGTCGCTAAGAGCGGTCTTCTCTGGCTGGCGTTCGTGGGGACGAGACCTACTCTGTGGCTGCACCCCTACTCTCCTCCCTTCTCCTCTTACTTATTTCCCTTACCTTAAGTTCCTGTACCATTAAGTTAAGTACTGTATGGTGTTTTAAGTGTGCCTACTCTGGTAGTAACGATTGGTGAGACCTGGGGGTAGTATTTGCCAGTGTTTTGGGTACCCCTAAGTGTTGTGTTTTGTATTAGGGTACCACGTGGTGTCTCTACCCTAAGCTGCATCCAGCTTCAGTGCTTATGCAGTAGTACTTTACCCTAGCTTGTTTTTAGTGTAAACCTTGTATCCTGCCTAAGTGGACCAAGGCTTTTTAACGTAAGGTAGGGTGGTAAAGTTATTATTATTATTGTTATTGGTGTGAGTGTATATGGGGGGTTGTTAAGGGGTTAATAAATAAGTACATGAATTATAGGAGTATCCCTTCTTCCTGTGTGGGAGTGCATTGATCAACCCTTAGACTGACATATATGGTCTAGTAGCAAGGTATTATTACTGTGGATAGTTTATTTTGGGGGCCGGGCCTTTTAGCTCTCCCATATTTGATACTCTGTCTTCTAACTACCCTTACCCCTTAATAGTACCAGTTCCCCCATAGCAAGCCCACCACACATTTATATTTATAACAAGTGGTTGGCCAGTCCGGGAGGAACATTATAAGTGTAAAAAATTAGATTCTTGAGTGCCAAAACTAAAATTTTTTGTTTCCGCAGAACGGTTGTGTGCTAGCCTAGGGTCCAGCTCATCTAGCAAAGGACATTCTTGCACTGACTGGACACCCAGCTGGATCTCTTCACGATTAAGGTTAGTGTGGCCTTGTGTTAGGGGCCGTGCAAATTTTTGTTTTTTTTCCAATTTTTATTTTTTAATTTTTTCTTTGGCTGGGAGCTAAAATTATTAGTGATTTCATCTGAAATGCAGAGACTGGCAATGGAGCCTTCAGCAGTAGAGATAAAGAAACTTACCAAGTCTAATTTAGTATTGTTAGGCAAGGAATTTGGCCTAGAATTAAATGACGCGGATAAAAAGTGGACTTTGGTGAATGAAATATTACAACATTGTATTGATGAAGAACTATTGGCAAGTGATACACCTTTATGCCAGCCTAGCCAAGCAGAAAGTGCAACTCATAGGGATAGAGAATTAGCTCTAGAGTTAGCAAAAATAAAATTAGAGGAGCAAAGACTCAAAACCGAGGAGGCTAGAATTAGAGCGAATGCCACTGGACCTCCACCTGCCGGGGATTCAAACCCCAGGCATTATGAGAAAAAGCATAATTTGCCTGAATTTTCCGAGTCAGACCCTGAAAGGTTTTTCAACCATTTTCAGAGATTGGCCATGTCCATAAACTGGCCAAAGGAAGAGTGGGTGAAAATCCTACAGGGAAGACTTAGGGGTAAAGCACAAGATATTTTTATAAACATGCCTGATGACGAGTGTTTTGAATATGATAAAGTCAGGGAATGTATTTTGCGGGCATATGAAATTACTCCTGAAGCTCACCGCCAAGTTTATCGCAACCTTAGGCCTACTCACAACCAACCGCTCACTGAATTTGTTAATGATGAAATTAGATTGTTTGATAGATGGATTCGCTCGGCGAAAGCTGAAACATACGAGGCTCTCAGGAACTTAGTTTTAATGGAGCATTTTATAGATATTATGCCAGAGAATTTTTCACATTACATTAGAGAAAGGGTAGAGGTAAATTCTAAAATAGGGGATTTGGCCAAGTTGGCAGAAAACTACCAATTGGCGGGCAAAAGGCCCAATAAAAATAATTATACCCCACAGAGTAGCAAAACTTATACCCACAGCCAGTCCAGACCAGCTCATTCTAACCCTTTAACTAATGCACCTTCTGTTTCAGACATAACTAACCCTGTTAGAGTGTCTAGCCCCACGGCACCTAAGGGTGAACCGAAGGGTAATTCTGTTAGTAATGTCTCTTCTCCCCGACGTTTTTGTGGTCACTGTAATCGTCCAAACCACACTATTAGCCGTTGTTGGCAACTGTACCCGGAAAAAAGACCCAATGCTCTAGTTGTGACACAGGGCTTGAGGCCTTCGGAAGGGTTAGGGAGTAAGACCTCCAACCCACAGTGGTTGGACTTGCTTACCCCATTCTTATCGAAAGGGAGACTACTTTTGTCTGAGGGTTCTTCCTGGAAGGACGTGGTGATCTTCCGAGACACCGGTGCCATCCAGACTTTAATTTTAGAGAGTGCGTTGCAAGGTGCCAACACTCTCGACACTGGAGAGGTGGTACTGGTCGAGGGTGTCACTAGTGATACTCGAGCAGTACCCCTCCATAAGGTTACCCTGGAATCTGATTTCCACAAGGGTGTTTGTACAGTTGGAGTCACTTCATACCTACTTTTCCCTAATGTTGATGTAATAGTTGATAATGATTTAGCAGGGAATAAGGTAGGGGATTCTAGACTGCCTATTATGTTGCCAACCCCTAAGGTTTGCCTGGATCCACCCGCCGCAGAGGATAATGTTGTGTACCCTGCGTGCGCGGTGACCAGGTCTATGGGACTTAAATGTAAGGGCAGCCCTGTGCTTGCCAAGGTGGTAAATCCCGAGGACACAAGGAACTTTCCGAGTGGTGAAAACCAAGTGGACCTCGCGGACACATTCATGGCCCGACTCGATGACGTGGCCGAGGACATTGTGGAGAGCCTGCCACCGCCATCTACCGAGAGTAGTGGGGAGGTGGAGGAGAACACTGTTGAGCCTCGGCCAATAGCATCTGACCAAGGCCTAGATGCCTCCTTGAGTGAGTTACAGAAAGCTGACCCCACTCTTGCAGATTGTCATGAGACAGCCGTCTCTATGGAGGAAATTGTAGACGCAGCAACTGGGTACTACTACAATGATCGGATTTTGATGAGAAAATGGAGACCACAGAGTGCTCCCTTGTCAAATGAGTGGGAGGTAGTCCACCAGGTTATGTTGCCGACCTGCTATAGAGAAAGAGTTTTGGCAGCTGCTCATGATGATCCTATGGGGGGACATCAAGGTATTACGTATCACAAAATTTTAAAGTATTTTTTCTGGCCCAAGCTGAAAAGCGATGTGGTAATATTTTGTAATGCATGTATTGTTTGTCAACTGGTTGGGAAACCAAACCAGACTCCACCTAAAGCTCCTCTAAGGCCTATTGTCGTGCCAGAGGAACCATTTTCTCATGTGGTAATGGACTGTGTTGGACCATTACCTAGAACTAAGTCTGGTAATATTTACCTAATCACGATGATGTGTATCACTACTCGTTACCCAGAGGCTTTTGCTGTAAGGAACATCCGAGCAAAAACTGTTGTTGCTCGTATGTTGCAATTTTTTCCACTTTTGGACTGCTTCGGGTCGTGCAAACTGACAATGGTACTAACTTTAAGTCTGATATTTTTGAGCAATTTTGTAAGGATCATGGAATAACTCATAAAGTTTCCAGCCCATACCATCCACAGAGTCAGGGAGTAATTGAATGTTTCCATCTAACTCTGAAGCAGATATTGAAGACATCGTGCGAGAGTTCCCACACCTTCTGGGATGAGAATTTGCCATATGTTTTGTTTGCGGCTAGAGAGGGATTACAAAGTTCACTGGGTTGTTCTCCTTTTGAGTTAGTCTTTGGCCATAAAGTTCGTGGACCCTTGCAAATGTTACAGGAGAATCTGTTAGCGAACGTAACGTTAACCGAAAGTTCGGCTTTCTTTGCGCAACACCACCAGAGACTCAAGGACTGTAAGGCGGCTGCACTAAAGTATCTTGGGAAGGCCCAAGAAAAGATGAAAGACCGAAACGATGCTATGGCTAAGTTACGGGTATTTCAGCCTGGCGACCCTGTCCTGGTATTAAAGCCTCGACTAGGGAACACTATGTCCCACAAGTACGGAGGCCCCTACATTGTGGCAGAAAAGACCGGGGACCTCACGTACAAAGTGAGGCACTCTGACAAACGTAACCAGGTAATGCTCGTACATGTAAATCGGCTGAAGAAGTTCCAGGGCCCCCGGCCCATTGCACTAACCAATGTTTCCATTTCCAGTGAGAGAGGGGATGATTGTTCTGGGTACCCAACTAATCTCATTTTCAATAATTCTAGTTCTGTGAATGCTGTGGAGGAGGGACTGTCCCATTTGCAGATGGCTCAACGTGAAGAGGTGCAGTCGTTGGTTGATGAATTCTCCAGTCTGTTCGGGGAGGTCCCGACCCAGACTGATGCCATTTGCCATGATGTCGAGTTGACGGACTACACTCCCATTCGCCTTCAACCCTATCGGATGAGTCCAGAAAAGAGGGCCATCTTACGGAAGGAGGTCGACTTCTTGCTCCAGCACGGCCTCGTCCGGCCAAGCCAGGGCTCTTGGTGCTCGCCCTGCCTTTTGGTCCCCAAACCAGACGGCTCCTGGCGATTATGCACCGACTATCAGCAGCTCAACAAGGTGACCATTGTGGATGCCTATCCGCTGCCCCTTCTCAAAGACTGCATCGACGAGCTGGGAAATGCCAAGTACGTCTCGAAATTCGACCTCTCGAGGGGGTATTATCAAATCCCACTCACTGAACGTGCTAAACAACTAACTGCGTTCGTGACACCCGAGGGTGTTTTTGAGTATCAAGTGTTACCGTTCGGCTTGCGTAATGCTCCTGCCACGTTCCAGAGACTCATGAACTCTCTGCTTGCTAAGGTGCCAAATTGTCGGGCGTATTTAGATGATATCGTGCTCTTTGACAGTAATTGGGCTGACCACATAGCTAGGTTACGCCAGTTGTTTGCAATCTTGAAAAGGGCAAATCTTACCTTAAATGCTAAAAAGTGTCATTTTGGCCAAGGCACAGTGACGTACCTCGGTTATGAAGTGGGCCAAGGAAAAGTGTTACCTCGGCAAGATAAAATCAGTGCCATTCTGGAGTATCCAGTACTAAAGTCTAAAAAGGACGTTCAAAGATTTATCAGTATATGTGCGTACTATCGACGTTTTTGTCAGAACTTTTCCAGTGTTGCCACTCCTCTCACAGACTTGTTGCGGAAAGCCGTTAAATTTAAGTGGTCATCAGACTGTGCAGAGGCATTTAAAAATTTGAAATTGATCTTAGCTTCCGCCCCAGTGCTTGCTAGTCCAAGGTTCAATCGACCGTTTAAAATTCATGTGGGCGTGTCTGACTCGGGTGCTGGTGCAGTGTTGTTGCAAACTGGGGATGATCGAGTGGAACACCCAGTATATTATTACTCTGTGAAATTCGACAAGGCGCAACGCAATTATTCAGTGGTAGAAAAAGAGGCGTTGGCGCTAGTGTTAACATGTAAAAAGTTCGAAGTTTACCTCACAGGTAATATAGTGGAAGTGTACACGGACCATAACCCACTAGTCTTCCTGACTCAGATGAAGGGTAAGAATAAACGCATCCTCAGGTGGGCGTTGTACCTACAGGACTTCAATCTTTCCATTACCCACCTACCGGGCCGACTCAACGTGATGGCCGACGCTTTGTCCAGGTTGCCGGAATAACATTCATCTAGGCCACAGGAAGCCATTTACCAACTGTCATGCTTTAGTTATTTTTTTTAGGTTCTCCTGTGAAATTAAATATTCTATGTCCAATTTATTTACTTCCCTGTATTTTTTTTTTTTTGTATGTTTTTTTTTTTCTTTCAGAGAACTCCTTTGTATTTTTCTTGCAGAGAAATTGTTGTTTTTGATTGATTTTTTGTTTTTGTCACATGTTTTTTCTTTTTATTCTCTGTATACTCTTACAAAAAAATATGACTTCTATTCTAGTAGTCACATTTTTTTTTCTCTGAAGGGGGAGGAGTGTTACGACCCTGGGTTCTCCAGTGGAAACCAGAGGTCAAAATTGAGCTATTAAACTTTCTGGTAGTACAGTTGAGTGCATCACGAGCGGCACTTGTTTGTATCATCCCTGCCAGACGTAAGACTATTCTTGTTTCTCAAAGAGCATTTAAAGACTGAGCTTGGGGTTGATTATTAAATAATAACATAGGCACCAACTATGTTGACTAATACTTTCTAATCATTTGTAAAGTAACAATACGTTGCATAGGGGAAGATCTTTAACGTGCTTAGCTGCACGATCAATTAGGCTCCTTCCGGCACCACGTCATGCGGGAGGCCTAGCTGGTCGCTAGGAGCGGTCTTCTCTGGCTGGCATTCGTGGGGACGAGACCTACTCTGTGGCTGCACCCCTACTCTCCTCCCTTCTCCTCTTACTTATTTCCCTTACCTTAAGTTCCTGTACCATTAAGTTAAGCACTGTATGGTGTTCTAAGTGTGCCTACTCTGGTAGTAACGATTGGTGAGACCTGGGGGTAGTATTTGCCAATGTTTTGGGTACCCCTAAGTGTTGTGTTTTGTATTAGGGTACCACGTGGTGTCTCTACCCTAAGCTGCATCCAGCTTCAGTGCTTATCCAGTAGTACTTTACCCTAGCTTGTTCTTAGTGTAAACCTTGTATCCTGCCTAAGTGGACAAAGGCTTTTTAACGTAAGGTAGGGTGGTAAAGTTATTATTATTATTGTTATTGGTGTGAGTGTATATGGGGGGTTGTTAAGGGGTTAATAAATAAGTACATGAATTATAGGAGTATCCCTTCTTTCTGTGTGGGAGTGCATTGATCAACCCTTAGACTGACATATATGGTCTAGTAGCAAGGTATTATTACTGTGGATAGTTTATTTTGGGGGCCGGGCCTTTTAGCTCTCCCATATTTGATACTCTGTCTTCTAACTACCCTTACCCCTTAATAGTACCAGTTCCCCCATAGCAAGCCCACCACACATTTATATTTATAACAGCGCCCTAAGAAGATGCTTAGGTGCAATTCAATAACGTCCACTTAGGAAGAAAATTGTTGGTTCACTTGCGTGCTGATAGAGGTCACTACTGTGTTTCGTTTGGCCAATCAGAGAGCAGCAACATTCTTCATATTGAAGATTTAGCGCTGGCTTATCGGAGCTCTACTGCCTCCTATTTACGTCGAATTTTCTTATAAAATTAGTATATTTCGAAGTAAAACAATGTTTTTTCAACTTCTACAGCCAGCACCGACATTGTAGTAAACAAATATGTTACATTTATTGTTTACCTATGTAATTCTAAGAGATACTGTGTAGCTGTCCTTGTTGCTCGGAAGATGCGCTGACAGTTATTGTATATATTTACTGAATTTACCCAAGGGCTATTAACTATCTAGTGACCTCGAAGAGGACAGAAAGCCGGCGGCTTGTTAAAGGGCCCGCCAATTGTCTTAATGATATTTTTAGCTGGAATTTGGCATTTACGGCTTAAGCGGGTAGGCGGTTCCATGGGTTTATAGCCCTCTTGGTGGGAAAAAACATCTGTTTTCAGTCCTACTTGAGAGAACATACTCTCCAACACTATATCTGTGATTGTCCTGTTATCAGTGACTTCATACCAAATGGTATGAGGTATTTTGAGCTCTGTAATTACTTCATACACTCAGGAATATTGGAAGATATTCTTGTGCTGCACCCAGATTTTGCCAGTGGAGGCTAATAGATCAGCATTAAGTATTTTGTTCTCTCCTAATTCCATGTATGACTGGCAATCCTGTAAGGTGAGGATGTTGGATGAGCTTGTAGCTGGTTTTTGATTTACACTGTGTGGTCCTTTATACAGAATAGGGAAGCAGCACATTGCTGTGTATACCTAAACATGTTTAAAAATACATTGTTTGAGAGGAGTCTGGTAGAAACTGGTAAGAGTAATTATAATATAATGTTACCATGATTCAGTGTACCTCTTGTGAAAATTGCTTAGAGTTGTTTAGTCAGAGTTGATTTGTTTTTTGTATTGAGGCTGGTATTTTCTAAATTGATTCCATGTACAGTATGTCTAACTATCCTGTGAGATGGGAGTATTAGATAAACTTATAGCTAGTTTTTGATCTCCACTGTAATATTCCATATAGAATAGGGTAGTAGTACATTGCTGTGTATACCTAATCTTCTTAATAAAAAATCAGTAATAAAGATTTTAAATTATAGTTTGTATTATTACAAATTCAGTACTGTATTATCCTTATTAAATCATGTTGACCATGGATCATTAAGATCTCATGTTGATATGTAATAGTCATATTTCTTTTGAACTGCTAATCCATGCTAATCATTCATTAAATTGTGCATTATGTCTCAATTTTTCACTTCCTTGGATATACTGTACAGTACAAAAAGATAAGATAAAAATAAACCAGTAATATTTCTTTCATTATATTTTTCATTTAAATAACTGCATCAATATTTTAACAGCTGACAGGATTTGTTTTACCATACAGGGCATTATTTGTTAAAAAAAATTTTGTTTATTGTTACACACAATGGGGCTACATAGCCTTCCCAGCTTGGTGCCTTCTTTTAATACTTACTGATTAAAAATAATAATAAATACATTTTATTCAGGAAAAGTACATACAGTTGATTTACAAACATAATGTTGGATTTATAGATAGAGCTAGTACATACAATACCTAAAGCCACTAATACTCATAGCATTTTGGGCAAGGTGTGGGGGAAAAAACACAGACTAAAACTTAATAGTAATCGGGATTAGGTATAAATTGTGTTGAAAGAAGGAATAAAAAATACAAAAAGGGGGGTTAACATAGCATATATCAGCAATTGCACATGTTGGTGAACAGCATTGTTTAAAAAATAGCAAGACATGGGTTGACATTTAGGAGGTAAGTTAGGTTACATGGAGTTAATTAGGCTTAAACTGGTTGAGAGAGGTACAGCCTTTGACATGATTCGGGAGGTCATTCCACATTCTGGGTCCCTTGATTTGTAGAGCACTTCTAGTTTGGTTACACACAGCCAAATTGTGTAACAGAAAGAGGTCTTGGACACAAATTTGTTCCATGCTAAATGTAGAGGAATCAGCTGAGTATTCCTCAAATAAAATAAGTTGCCTCAGCTTATAAGGTAAATAAAATAAGCATATCTCAAATAAGTAGCTGCCTCACCTCACTGCCTTACTGCTACATAGCCTACCCGGCATGGTGCCTTCTTTTGATAATTACTTGTTCCACACCCAAATTGTATAACAGGAAGAGGTCTTGGACCCCTACTTCCCTCTCTCTTTTTTAACCCTTAAACTGCGCATGGCGTATATATACGTCCTGAGTAACATGTCCCATGGTGCGCATGGCGTATATATACGCCATAGGGTGCCAGGCCTGATTCAAATGGCCCGCGGCTACACGGGGTTCACAGTAGCTTCCTCAGGGCTCTTGTAAACAGATGCCATTTAAAAAAAAAATCATGGGCAATATTCTCAGGTGTGAGAGGCACAGTACTTTTGGAGCAACCAAGGCCGGCGCACGCAGCATGAGCGAACAGCATTGTAGCGAGTAGATTATCCCAATAATATACTCGCTCCAAATGCATTGTTAATATTCCTGTCAACCTTTGGAGATGAATGAGGTGAGGCGTTGCCTGGGCAACACGGTGAGGTGTTGCCCGAGCATATAAGCAGCGGTGTAGCGAACATTGGCTAGTCTACTTTCAAGTGTGGTCTAGAGCAGACACTTGCGAGATACTGTACCGACGCTCAGTGCGCTCAACTCACACCAAAGTATCACCGCTGTATTTCTGTATATTCGACCAAATATATATATAGTATCTTAGTGTCTGTGTTTATTTGTCACCATACTTTACGTAACAATAGAACCGTTACAGCATTGATGTTCAGCTTGTGACCACAGCATCGCCGAAAAATGTCAAAATAAATATATAATTGTTATTATTTATCGATGACAATATTACAGATGACCAATGACTGTGATATAAATAACCAGGGTTGTGATAATAGCAGGATTGTTGTAATAATTAGCGCTGTGGGAGGAGTGATGCTGAGAGACGGAGGGAGACAGCATCATTTACTGACTGTGTGGCCACCTGTTATTGTTTGCATTCACCATACCAGGTCAAAGGTTCTCTATGGTGAACACAAATGTAGATACTTATATATAATGTGTGTATTAGTGTAATAACAGCAAAAGGATTATGCTGGGAGGAGCCATATGGGTGACGGAGGTGACGTTGTCTGCACGATTTGTCTAGCTGTCTAGAGGGTGGCCACTATGCTCTTTGGGCGCACTACAAGCTTAGGTGTACAGTTACGGTGCATAAAACATGTAGATATTTATATATAATATTTGTATATAGGGTACAAAAGGTATTGTTAGGGGAGAAAGTTTAGTGCGTGTGACCTTGAAAGAGTGAGGGAGCCGCCTGCCGCCATCTGTGTATAGCGACGACTCTTAGTGCCTGAACTAACTATATCAGCTTAGCTGTACAGTTGTGGTGAACAAAATATACACATACTTATATATAACGTCTGTATATTGTGTAATAACACCACAACTGGTATTGTTGGGGGAGAAAGTTTAGTGCGTGTGTTGAGGGAGTGGCAGCGAGTGGCTGGCTGGTGTGTGGCGGTAACTCCTTGTTGCTTTTCGACTCTCAATACCAACTTAGTGGTTCGTTATGTTGACCAAAACATGCCAACACTTATATATAACCTGTGTATAGAGTGTAATAGCAGCAAAACTATTTGTTTATTGTTTTAAAAACATAATAATTGAATCACTAATATGCACATCATGCTTTTGAGTATAGCGATTATTAACTACTTTTATTATATAAATATATTACAATACACACTATTGAATAATATTACTGCAAAAAAACTAAGAAAAAATCAGTCGGAGACATTGAAACAATTAGATAATAATATCTTTGTGCCAACTCCCATCTGTCAACGCGGGTGACGCTGACCGGGTCTGACGACCGCTCTGTCAACGCCCACTTTTTGCCAGACTTCCTCGGTCAATTGCGCCCAAAATATGTCACCTACGATTTTTTTTTTATTTTTTCCGTGCTCAGGGGACATAAATTAACATGTTTAGAAGACGAAAAAAAAAAATTTGAATTTTTTTTTTTCTTGCACACAGGGGTGTAAATGTCCCAAGGACCCCTGAGCAATGTAAGGGTTAATTATCTATATAGTCATAATTATAGCTTTAAGTATTCAATGAATAAAGTTTTTGACATTTTTACCCTTCTCCTTACCTAACATCATTTGTGCAGCATATTTTTATTTTATGTCTCACCCAGATTTAATTTCAAAGTAAAACCAAACTAAATAAATTAGAAATGGGTATGTATAGCTAAGGTACACCCTTACTACTAGGTGAACAGGGGCATTTGGTGATAGTAAATGATCCCATCAGGCAGGGCTCATCACCTTCTCTCATTTTTCATGTTCACCAGTGTTTATTTACTTTATAACTACTGGTATAATATCTTGCTATTATAAAACTAATTCTACTATCATCAAACACATATTTACTTCAAGTTTCAAGCAGAGAATGCATATTTAACTAACAAGAAGGACTCCTCTTCACTAGATTCACCAGCTATAATATTTTGGTCATGTTTCAATATCCTAAATCGATCCCAGTGTTATGTAGTAGATAAAAAATGACTTATATCCAGTTTACGTAAAGCTACGAGTGGTCGAAACCACATTTAAATCCCGGAATGAACTTACGAAGGTTTTTCCACTTAGTGTAGCTACTTGAATACGGACGTAGCCGCCACGAAGGCGCTAAGAAGGAAAACGTTCTTAGCTAAGAGGAAAAACCTTCATAAGTACCTTCCTGAATCCGGCCCCTGGTATTGTGTAGTTGCCAGTAGTTTCATTTTTATTATTATAAATGAATAATTGTATTTATTATAACATACATTACCTCTGTTTATGCATGTAAATTTAATCATTCTTATTTAAGTTATTTTAATGTTTGTTTTTGCACAGTGTTGTTGCTCATTAAACAAAATTAATTTTATATAAATTTACCATTCGTTATGTTGTGAGCGAGTGTGGGGCGTCCCAACGCCATGTTTAGTTCAGTAACTGGGAGACGAGCGTGGCGTCAACTGTTCTGGTCTGATAAGTGTCTGTGTTGTTTTTATTTTTCTGATTTTGCTTTTGTAGTACAATTATCTAGAATGACAATATTACGATAGAGTTAATTAATAAGCCAGTTTGATTAAAAAAGTCATTTATGTATAACAATAGTTTTATAAATATATATTGTCATTATTTACATAGTTTATATTCGTGTGAATTTCCCATTCCCTGGTGAAGTCAATTTTACTTTTATTGATGTATTGATGGGATGCCCTGGTTGGACGCCTTTGGATACAGGTTCTGAAATCTATCCCTAGAATAATAGCGTCTTATCCATGTAAGTCCAACGAGCGGTGTGTACAAGTCATGACATGTCCTAACCGGTATACCCCTAATCTACCGGCATTACTGGCAAGGAATGACTAGATTTAATTAATGGGTTATCGGGTAAAGAACACTTCCCTTATTGTTGACGAAGATCGTGATGATGATGGGAGTTTGTAACTCTCATAACCCTACGTCTAGAGAAATATAATTGAGTAGCTACAAGCATTTTGCAAGCGAGACTTGATGTTAAAATTAACGGCGTTTGCCTCCTTCCCGGCTTGAGAGACGTATCTCTCTCGCCAGTTCCTATAATGTCCTTTTATTGACAATGGGAGGCAGAATAGTTTTTTAGTAATTATTTTAGATCCAGTCATATAGAATACTTTTCGTTAATTCAAAAGCATAGACTGGTGTTTAAAGTGATTCACATTATTATTAGCTGGTAAATTTAATTGGGACATGGCAGTGATATCTCGTTTTTCTCGAGGAAAATTCCACCGCAATCTCGTTCTTTGAATGAATTTGTTACTACAAAAACAGCAGCAATATTAACTGAATATTGTCTTAAAGGTTTGTAAATGGTGTCGGTTTTTCTGATCTTCATCTTAAATCTTCAGAAGATGTATAAAGTAAATCTTCAGAAAACATTAATAAACATCCACATCCAACTAACTGTGGTGTGGCCAGATAATGAAGCAGTACTGCAACTGAAATACAACTATAGGAGCAAAATGCTCTATGTCAGTAACAACTCTAAAGTAATTAGAGACTTATCATTTGGATACGAACTCTGATAGTCCCAACTAAGGAGAAACCAGCTGATAATCTATCTAGATGACTGACATTAAAGCAAATAACTAAAGCCGAGATGTAGTTCCATGGGCTTCAGTGGATAGGTAAATAATTACCTATCCACTGAAGTGGATAGGTAGTGGCCTGAACAAAAGTCAAAAGTCATAGTGACCAATATCACTATTCTCACTGAGATCCCAAGCCTCACTTGACTTCAGTAATTGACTGTTTTCGGTGCTCTGCTCTGAATAAACTACTCAGAGTAACCCAAAATGTGTTTGATTTCTTGCAGAAAGTAAGTATCAAGCACAAGTAGATAGATTATTAAGAGCACGAGGTGCTCCTAAGTACTGGGTCAAACATGCACAAGTGTAAACCTAGAGTGAGGACTATGAAACTTCTCAGCAAAAAATATAAATGACTTAAATCTCTGGATTGACCAAGACAATCAGAACGTTCTGCATTGCGGGGGAAGATTACAGCACACAGACGTTGATCTTGAAGTAAACAACCTCAGTTCCTCCCCCCAGAATCATTAGATAAGTAGATTGCTTGTGCTTTACTTTCACGACCACTGCGCACTCCATGGTGGGGTACTGGCTTCCCTAAGGTTGCCAAACTGTTAAGTTAATTCTTAAATCCTGTCTGCCTGAGGTGCGATGCTCGGTGTGTTCTTTCCCTGGACCTCCACCACATCCTTGGGACCGAGAACTGCACCTTCATCCTTTTGAGACCACTGTGGTAGACATCACAGAAGCTATTATCCTAACAGGCACCAGGGATAAAGTCCCCGTTAAGGCTGTTAAGGCCTTTTTACTTGTGCCACCACTCGAGGAGCTCGCCTGGAAGTAACTCCCCAATGAATGTTGTATCATTCATCCAGGCCTACCACAGGTTTGCTGTATGTAGATCCTGCCCCAAGTTGATGATACCCGATAACGGCTCCAGCTTGGTGAATGGTGAAGCATGCCTATTGTAGGTCTGGCACCACCCACTTGTTCAGACTGCCCTGAATCAATGGCAGTGATACTGGCAATTTTACCACCCAGAGCACTGTGACACGGGTGTTCTACGAGAGGATGGTAGGGACAATGAAACGCTGCGTAAGGAAAAAACTCTGAACTACCAGAAAATAGATCTCCATGAACTCCAAACCGTTGTCACAGAAATTAAGTCCCGAGTCAATAACCGACCACTGACTTCTCTCCGACGACAACTCACAACACGAGCCTGTTAGTCCATTTCATCTGATGTATGGAGGATCTGTCATCCCTATTGCCTCCCTCACTGATGAAGAACGTAGAGATCCTTCAAACGTTGGGGAAAATGGTTTACCTCGGAGTTATAAACACCTGTCACAGGTAATCAGTCGGTCGAATGAATTTTGGACAAGGAAGAATTAACTGTTCTGCGTGAGTATCACAATGGGACTACCAACCCCTATAACCGAATTCACTTTCAACCATGGCGATGTTGTTCTAATGGACAGCAACAGCCGCACGTTCAGAGTGGCTTATTGCTTGTATTGTTTGTGTTCACCCACACAGCCAGGGTACCTTGACGATAGTAAAAGTAAAGTGCAAAGGCACCACTAGCCTCAAGACATTGTAAAAGTTAGCACCACTGGAGTTGGCTGGAGAAGAAGTCGCCAAGAGATCTCCAATACTGGACGTCCATCCTGTACGTACTGCTGCACAGGAGTGCAAACTAAAACTAAAACAATATTTAAAAAATATTGAAAAGGAGTAATGAAGTGTTCGGCTAGTCCTCAACAGTGGGTTCTGATCCATATTTCTTTTCCCTGGAATTATGTGGGAAATTTCCCATACAATATTTATTTATAGTTATTATATTTTACTTAACTAAATATACATCAGGAAAAGATAGTTTCTGTTGCTGTGTAGTGTTACGGCCCTCTGGGGTCGCAACTGGGTTCTTTCTCTGATGTTGTTAGAGTTAGGGTATCTGGCCCCAAGCTAGTAGTGGCTTTCAAGGGGTGTGTTCCATAACGCAAGTAAATTAAAGGGGAAGAGATAAAACTGCTCTCTATTAAGTATATATTAGCACCACCACCATAAATAAATATATAAACGGTCACACACTGTTATTATTACTACACTTATTTACAATCACTTGTCTTCCTCCGAAGACTCAAGACGTTCACGGTGCTCAAGACGAATAGCCCTGGTTCTCTTCTTGTGGCCTCTAGACGAATCCTTAGATTCTCGTAACGAGTCTACCCAGGCCACCGGCCAGCCAAATCACAATCCCACTGGGTGCACCGTCGTGGAGGCCGTCAACCACAAATCCAGCCTTTAGCTGGCAGGTTCCAATCAGCAACACTGCGTAGGCAACTCCACGACCGATACTAGGGTTGCGAGCCCTAGGCAGGAGCCTCGTGTGATTACACAGATCACTCTCCTCACCACAACACCCCAGTGACTAGTCTTCTCCGCCAGTCAGTCCCGGGTACGACAAATCCTCAACTGCCACGTCACAGGCAGGCTAACACAACAGTGTTCATCCGGGGGGTGACTCACAGCTTCTACAGCAAAAGCGTGGAGGTTCTACGGCTGCCTTGGGAAGACTGTTCCAACGTTCATTACAGCAGTCCCAGGTCGACTCTGTAATCAGACACGTCATCAGTACCGGTTACACTCTAGGGCATCTCACTTACCGGCTTAGACACAAACGCCCACCTATCCACTCCATAGATGGCGTTGCTGTCTAAGCGTCACCTCACCAGAGGTCAGCAGCGGCTGTGTTATGAGCTGATCAGGACGGGAAACTAGCCCTTGTGGCTGGTATTTCTCGTCCTCACTAGATGGCGTCGTCCATTTGGAGGGGGTTTCGGGAGCTGACCCACAGATGGCGTGGTCGTCATTGCTCCGGGCTCAGACGCTGGACTCGGGTCCGTAACATGTAGAACCATCAAAACAAAATTAAAGTTAAGTTTATCTTCAATAGGAAGAAATGTAAATAATTCCTCCACTCATTGTGGAGAAAATGTGACCGCCACGTATCAAACATGTAGAGTACAGAGCGTATTTGTGTCTATACATAAATATTTAATTCATAGAGTCTGGTTACGGTTTTCAGCATAAATTAAATTAACAAAATAAATAAAAGCTGAAATCATTTTAAAGAAAGTAAAATTTAAATACCTCTCCTCTGGGATTGGGATAAAATTTTAAATGGGCAAGAGTGCTCCTTGACTGAGAAAGGAGACTTGCCATATTACACTTAACCCAAATGGAACACATTCTGAGGGAGTACCTAAGTAACAGAAGACAGCGAGTCACTGTGTGGGGTGAGGTCTCAGATTGGCGAGACGTCACCAGTGGGGTCCTGCAGGGTTCAGTCCTTGGACCCATACTGTTTCTTATATATGTTAATGATCTCCCAGATGGTATAGAATCATTCCTATCATTGTTTGCTGATGATGCAATAATTATGAGGAGGATTAAGATGGAGGAAGACAGTATGAGACTACAAGATGACCTAGACAGAATGCATGAATGGTCAACAAATGGCTACTAAAGTTCAACCCCAAGTATATGTTAGGTAATGAAACTAGGCAGTGGAAACAGGAGGACAGACACAGGATACAGAATGGGAGATGAAGTTCTTCATGAAACGAACGGAGAGAAAGATCTAGGTGTTGATATCACACCAACCCTGTCTCCTGAAGCACACATCAAAAGAATAACATCTGCGGCGTATGCGAGGCTGGCTAACATCAGAACTGCCTTCAGGAACCTGTGTAAGGAATCATTCAGAACCTTATATACCACATATGTATGACCAATCCTGGAGTATGCGGCCCCAGCATTGAGCCCTTACCTTGTCAAGCACAAGGCGAAGCTGGAAAAAGTTCAGAGATATGCCACTAGGCTAGTCCCAGAACTAGGAGGCATAAGTTAGGAAGAAAGGCTGTGAGAAATGCACCTCACGACATTAGAAGACAGAAGAGTAAGGGGAGACATGACCACTACCAGAAAATTCTCAGAGAATTGACAGGGTAGATAAAGATTAACTGTTTAACATGGGTGGTACGCGAACATGGGGACACAGGTGGAAACTGAGTACCCAAATAAGCCACAGGGACGTTAGAAAGAACTTTTTTAGTGTGAGAGTAATTAACAGATGGAATGCATTAGGCAGTGATGTGGTGGAGGCTGACTCCATACACAGTTTTAAACGTAGATATGATAGAGCCCAGTAGGCTCAGGAGTCTGTACACCAGTTGATTGACAGTTGAGGGGAGGGATCAAAGAGCCAAAGCACAAACCCCGCAAGACCAATTAGGTGAGTACACTTGCTGCAGGGCTGGAGTTTTGAAGAGTATTAAGGTTCTATGGTACACTCCGCTGATTGACCTCTTCTACAATAAGGGAAGTGCCTTGTTCCATTTCTGATAGTTATAGGGAGGGGCCCTTCTTAGTTTACCAACCTGATATGGTTATGTGGCATGATCAACCAGCACTGATGGGTAAGTATTCCCGATAATAAATCACCCTAATTCGTGTTTTAATAATTCAATAAATTTTGTATGCATTACTGCAATGTATATTGTAGGCAGGCTGGCGTCCAGACTGAGAGCAGGACCGTATAGCAAAGCAACGCCTTAAATCCAAATTCTAAACTTAATTAACAGATTTTGTTAAGATTAGTTATTTATGGTTTTAAATATAATCCCCCCCCCCTCCCCCTCCCCCCCAAGTGTGTAAAGAATCAGTTGTGCAGACTGATTAAGTCCACTACTTTTAATAAAATAAATTTATAATGTAATTAAATATATAATTAACCAAAATTTAAAATAATTATTCATATAAAATTAAACTTATTAAATATTGCTCTCATAAGTAAATTCCTACAGTCCTTCCTTGGTGTCCATGGGAAGAGGTGGGTCTGACTAAAGGTCTCCATGGGAAGAGGTGGGTCTGACTAAAGGTGCCCATGGGAAGAGGTGGGTCTGACTAAAGGTGTCCATGGGAAGAGGTGGGTCTGACTAAAGGTATCCATGGGAAGAGGTGGGTCTGACTAAAGGTGTCCATGGGAAGAGGTGGGTCTGACTAAAGGTGTCCATGGGAAGAGGTGGGTCTGACTAAAGGTGCCCATGGGAAGAGGTGGGTCTGACTAAAGGTGTCCATAGGAAGAGGTGGGTCTGACTAAAGGTGTCCATGGGAAGAGGTGGGTCTGACTAAAGGTGTCCATAGGAAGAGGTGGGTCTGACTAAAGGTGTCCATGGGAAGAGGTGGGTCTGACTAAAGTGTCCATGGGAAGAGGTGGGTCTGACTAAAGGTGCCCATGGGAAGAGGTGGGTCTGACTAAAGGTGTCCATGGGAAGAGGTGGGTCTGACTAAAGGTTCTGATACTCTAGCTTGCTAGAGTTAGTTGCCATTATTAATCTGATAAAAATTCAGCATGTCTTTAGGGTCCCAAACTACTCCATACTTACTGCTCTGTTTAACAATTCCTCCATCATATATTTAAGGCTCAGACATAACCAGACTAACCACTTGTGGATACTGACCATCTTAACTCAAGGCTGCCTCCCTTCTGCCCATCTCCCACCTTTCCCAACCTGCCTGTCAGCTAGCCTGCCAGAGTGCGTTCTAGCTAGCCTGCCTGCCATCCTGTCGGCCTACCTACCAGCCTGTCTGCCAGCTTACCTACTGTTCTGCCTACCAGCCTGCCTGCCAGCCTGTATGCCGTTCTGCCAGCCTACCTACCGATCTGCCTGCGAACCTGTTTGCCGTTCTCCCAGCCTGCCTGCTATCCTGCTAGATAGCCTGATATTAGGACAAACATTAAGCAGGTTAGCCTAATTTCCGTCCTGCCATCTAGGCTGCCATTCAACCTGTCAGTCTCCTAACTTGTCTGCTGTCCTACCTGCCATCTTACCATTCTGCCAGCTTCCCTGACCTCATGTCAGCCTGCCTGTGGGGGAATCTGGCTCTAGTTTAATACTGATAAAGTGTATAATTCTATAAATGCAAATAAAAATAATTCTAATATAGCTCGAAGGACCAGAATGCGTTGTTAAATGAGAGAACCAGTCACTTATTGATCTCTATGATTATATGTAATAAATTCTAATATTCTATTCTGCAGTGACTAAATTCTATACAATCTAGATACAGCTTCCCATGACACATCTTTGGGGGTATTCTATGAGATTAATCTACGTGCAACATATATTATGTAATAATAATAAGGATAATATGTACACACATAGATAATGATAAAAACTTGTACTGCAAAAATACTACTGCATGATAAAGATTATTAAGTAATCAATGCAATATAGTATGTATTGACTCTCAATAATTAAAAGGTACTATCTACAATGAAAACTGATTAAATTTCAGCTGTGACAGAGGGACGAAGGTGGAGTCCAATCTCTACAACAGTTTGGAAACAGCTTGAGATAGTGATCCTTGGAACACGTGAGTATATGAGTCACACGCTTCCTCAGTGGTGTTGCCCCAGGCCGCAATAATTAAATTCCATAATTTCCACTCCAAATTAGTATTCACACACATAAATGCAATATCTAAATATTTGGAGGGGTGGAAACAACTCTTACATGGGGTTTATTTTATCGCCTGCAGCGTCACGATATGGCACCTATATTAATTATTATTAGAGCTTAAAATAATAATACAAAAGGTAAAAATGCCTGCCGAACTGGTGTCCGTGATTCTGGTAAGATGCGTCCTCAATCTGAAGCCCGATGATGTACGGATGCTTGCTAGATTGTGGGATTTGTAAGGACCGCTTCGGAACACCGTATTGCCAGTTGATCAAAAATGGCGAGAGTCCCCTTCCCTCGCGGGACGTGCATGCTCGATAGCTCCCAGTCGGGGCCCCGACCATAAAGTATATTTAATTATTTGAAGTTTAAAAGGGAAGGAAGTGTTTATGACGAATATTTACGTCATATATAAATGCATCATGTAGTAATATATTTTCTCGTAGTGCTACTCTGTTAATGTAGACTGCACAAATAAAACGACAATCCTTTGGAGATGAAAATCCTTTTAGATTATAATATTATTTACTGGCACAGCTATCAAGTTTGGTAAAGAAAACCCAGTAAACTGTTGTATACTAAATAAAGTAAACCTATTACTAAATAATTATCCTTGATAAAGGAAAGTAAATGGTTGGACTTCTATTACATCTAAAGATATGTGGAAATTTATTCTCCGTGGGTGGCTGACGCAACACTGCCACAATTCTAGGAGAAATTACATGATGTTTCACATCCTAATGCAATGAATTCTGTGATACTAAACTACGGATTAGTAGTGTTAGTTAATTACTACGTTTAATACAGGAAATGCATCCCATTGTACTAAGGATTAGTAAATGAGCATTAAATGAGTGTGAAGTGTATGTATACAGGAAATACATCCTATTGTATTAGGGATGAGAATAACTGTTGGAAATTTCCAACACTGCCTGCCGTTCTGGCGACCATCAAAGCCTGTTTACCCTCCTCCAAGTGTGCCTGCAGTCCTGCCATCCTGCTAGCCTGCCTGTCATTATAGTAGCGTGTCTCACAGACTGATCGCCAATATTTCAGCTTCCTGCCTGACGTCCTAACAGCCTGTATGCCTTCCTGTCAGCCTACCTGCTATCTTGCCTGCAATCCTGTCAACTTTCCTGCCATCTTGTCAACCTTACTGCCGTCCTTTCATCCATCCTGTCAGACGACCTGCCAGCCTGTTGCCGTTCTTACTTCTCTCCTGCCAGCTTACCTGCCATACTGCTAGCCTGCCTGCCGTCATGACAGACTGCTTGCCATGATATCATTGTACCTCACATGTTGGAAATTTCCAACACTAATACAATACTATTGCATTATAATAAACCAGTATTAAAATATACTAATTACAGTAGTTACTAAAACTTACTAACAGTAATGTTCACATAAACTAATTATTATATCTGCATATGGATACTGGAAGTCTTACGAAACCAAGCACCAGTATTGTGTCAGATTATATCTAGTTAAACACATTTATAGTCAGTGTGTTAGAGAATTGAATGTGATTCTCTAAAATCATCAGTATTCCGTGTGATAATTATTTATGGATAACATAATTCCCAGATAATTCTAAATCGAGAGTTTTTAGTTACAATTGTTATCAAGTAAGAAATTTACCGTCACGCGTGAATGCCATGGAGAAAACTAAAATCTTCTCCATTTCTTGTTTACCACCATGAGACGAGAAAGCAATAATATTTAAATCCCTAGAATTACAACCCATTCTTTATTAAAGTCTTTCAGCCACAATTGCGCGATATAGTATTATTCGTGATAAATAATTTCTGTGGTGAATGAGGGACGCGGGTTGGAGAAGGAGGAGAGACGCCATTGTGTGTGTGCGTGGTGTACTCGTGTTGCAGAATTGAGCAACAAAGGTCGTGGCGTCTGAGACACGTGACGTTGAGATTATCAGCAAGAATTACACTGATACTCAACCCAGAATGAATAATTATTATTCTATATGATCTGCAGTGCTCGGTCAACTAATAACGCGTCGATATTCAAGCCCAGCTATCACCCATGTGTACGACATTGTGGAAGTTTGAGACTGAGACGCGATACCAGCAGGCTTCAGCATAATTTGCACCTTTCGATAAGTATATAGTTCTTTTTTGATGCATCATTAGAGATTGTATATGTCGTGGGCAGCCTGTCGTTATATCGAACGACTACAAAAAATCCAACGTTAGTACCGCACTAATTTTTATTTTATATTTCATGAATATTGAGATTTAAGTAGCCAAGTTCAATGCTACGTAATATCCCTTAAATTACAGCTCGTATGTGAGGAGTCAATGAGCTGTTACCTACATTCGTGTTATTCACCTCTAAGGGCTTCTAAGTGGAAATCCTGAGATCACGAGGACGAGGCGTGAATGATGTCATAGAAATCGTCTTAAAGCTAAGACTTTTTGTACACATTTAATTACTCCAATTTTTGCTATTTGTTCATGATTCTATCTAATTGAATACTCGTCATGTACACTGGAGATAATATGTGTTTATTTAGATGATTGCTTTCTAATGCTAATAATCTTTATAATTTCTATTGGTAATTCCTATTGATTCTTTAATATTTTGGTCAAAATATTATTTATCAAACAATGAACTGGTGCACGAACCACACTAGTTCCTAGACGTATATGAAGTTCTAGCAATACTCCCCCAATGTAGGTGTTTGAGGCTCTGACTTGAGTTAATTAACCATACAGCCCATTAATTATTTAAGTGATTATGCTTTCTAATATTTATCCATAGACACTGGTTCTTCCTTGTGTTTCTAATGATCACTTTTTATTAGTTTCCCTCTTTTCTTAAAAGTGGGTGATCCTTCGTAATTGATTTCATTAATTTAATAATTAAATAAAATGAGTCAAGCCCAGATATCCCACATTATGTTCCTTATCGAACCGGATAAACATAAATATAAATATATACATACTAATTAGTAATAACTAATCACCGTGTGAAGTAGTCTAGACTAACCCCATTAATTAACCGTGTCTACCGACAGCGTAACACACAGGTTAGCCTAATTCACACCAATTCATTGCTACTTATACCTCATGTATAAGGTAGCACTCGTGGGACACAGTCAATTACCCACAACACTTAGACCTATACCTCATACTGAAGTAAGAATCTTTAGGTCACCAGGAGCAACAGCTCATAACTTTTATAACAATTCCACACTAACACCTGCGTTAGAGTGGCCTCACCATCTAACCATTATTTACTTAGGTGGTAATGACATCCATCCTACTCGTCATCCAGCTGAGGTGATTAATCACCTTAAAACCATAATTTCTTCATTTAAACTCATCAGCAATTCGGTAGTATTCACATTAGTGGAACCTCGCCAACTGAATAATGATAATCGTTGGGGAGTAACACCAGAATATTACCAGAGAGCTGCCAAATACATAAACTTCAGGCTGAAAAAACAAGTACGATTAGATGCCACTTATATCCAATTTACAGCCAGACCATACAGGCAAAACCTGGCAAGAGATGGTGTACACCTGTCAGGTGAGTCTAGGTCACATGTAGTTGACAAATTGATCAACACAATCAATTATCACAAACGGCTGTGGCTAGCAAGCCAAAATTAACTGTACATAATTGTTTTTCACTTGTGTGTGCAAGTGGCACATTTATATAAACTATAAAATCCAAAAAAAACAAAAATACAGCACAACTATATATTCACATTACTGCACCACAATAATCTTAGCCAACCTTTATTAGGTAGGAATTTAGGCTGTGATTGTGCTGAATTTGGCACAAACACAGACTAAATAAATTTGTAGTCTCTTAGGTAGAAATTCTCACGACTAGGCTTGAGCTAGTTAGTAGTACATATATTATTCATTTGTGCTGATCCTATCAAGGGTGGGATTAAACCTTAAGATAACTCTGATTAGAGTATATCCATATTATTTCTTCTTGTACTCATTATTTTGTGTGTATACATTTTGAGTGCTGCTGAATGATCACCATTACATCTAATGGTGATAAAGATGAGCTAGCCGGACGAAAGTTAATGGTGAAGTTCAAGCACTACTCAAAATAATTAGTTATTCTTGTTAGGTAGGTAAATTAACCTCTGAAAGAGGTAGTGTAGTCTATTCAAATATATTAGGCTATTATTATTGATATTGAACTCCATTGAATGAGTCAATATCCCAGTTATCTCAGTAACAACTATTTACTGTCAAACCAGCCTTTACCCACCAAAATGGAAACGGCTGAGAAAATGAAAAGGACCCTTATCGGTCTGAAAGGTCATTTGACCCGACAGATTACTAAATGTCAAAATCTGTCACAACAGTCACCTGTTGACTACTTTGAATTAGAAGATTTACTTCAAGTTGTTGAAAGCAAATTCGCCCATACACTTTCAGCCTCCCAGCGAAGGTAATAAAAAAAGCCGTATGTGCTCACGGTGTTTTGCCGCGTAAGCGTAAAAACAAAAATGTGTATACTCTTTTTACTCTCCTGACCTTAGTTCTCGAGCTACGTATTTCAGTTTGGTACCAACGTGTTCGCAATAAGATTCTCTAGAAGAACATTCGTAAAAAAAGTCATGAAACGTATAGGGATACCAGCACCAAATAAATAACTACGAAGATGACTCGCCGTGAGCGCCCAACAGCAACAAAATGTTTTTACTCTTGGGATTGTTATCACCTCCACACTTGTCCTACAGCATTAATTTTGGTATCAATGGACTCGCAATGAAATTCCCAACACGGTGATATGAATATAAGCGTAGAATAATGATTGCGGCGTGCCCGCAAGAGTGTGGGAAGTGGTGAAATTGTTACCCGGTATCGGTGACGGGACGACACACGGCGCTTTGAAAGTTTATACTTATTTCACTCTCATGACATTATTATTCTATGTACATCATTCATTTTTGTGTCAATGTGTTCGCAATAGAATGTTCTATGAGCCCGTAGGTAAAAAAGATCAACAAAGCGTAAGATAGAATAGCGCCAAATATAAAACAACGCTGGAACATATCAGTGAGAGTCAAACACACACGAAATGTTTTTACTTTTGTTATGTTTGTGAACCTTTCATGAACTTATTGTACCATGCAGCCTATTGGTGAGAAAGAGAGCCTCATGGCGCGCAGTTTGAAACAAACCCAAAGTAAATCGGATAAAAATTGAATTTTATACAAATATTTTAAAGAGGACATAAATTTATGTCCACCTAGCGGGAGCGGGTAGGCGAAACAGGACTCTGGGAGGAGTCCTCATCCGCAGAAAGTGTTAAGCAACATATGAATCTGTATTTGACAGAACTTCACTCAACTTCTATAGGTAATAGTGAACTTGAGGGTGTTGTAAATGACTTAGCCGAGTATGAAGATGATATACAGGTTAAGCTTCAACCCTTTAAAAAGCAAATTGCTAAAAACAAATTAACAATAACTTCTACTGCACATACAGATCCTGATGTCAAATTACCTCAAATCAACATACCCACATTCTCTGGTAACGAGAATGAAAGTTGGGATGATTTCTGGAGTAAATTCGTGGATGCAGTAGACTCTAAAGTCAACGTTCCTCAAACAACCAAATTCACTTATTTACAAGGCTTGTTACGAAATGAAGCCTTGAAAGTAATCTCTAATATAACACTGACCAGTGATGGTTACACCCTAGCTGTTCAATTGCTCAAAACCAATTACGATAACAAGGAGAGAACTATTACTGTCTTAGTTCAAAAATTGCTAGATTTACCATCTGCTAATAATACTACAGATTCTCTCCAAACTTTCAGGCTAGAGTTAGAATCTTTACTCAAGGCCTTAAGCCTTAAAGTTCAAATTCAGAGAGCTGAATGGATGACCAAAGTAGTTGTAAAGCGAAAATTGCCAAGAGAAACCTTAGATAAATTGTGTACTATGTACAATAAAACCTTTCTGACCTTGAAAGAAATTACAGAAGGTCTACATACCTTAGTCGAAAGACAAAGAGCCAACCAAGATGGGAAAAGTGTTTCAAACTTCTCTACTAACTCCCATCGTAACTCAGCTAATATTGACACTTCAGTCAAACCCAAAACGACTTTAAATAAGTCTAATAAATTTAAACCTAGGACTGCTCCATCCACTGGAAAAGGGAGTGGTAATGTAGGTACTTATTCAGTATCTCCTTTTGGTGTAACCAATGACTTGTCTACTAAAGGGACAAAGTCAACCAGAGAGATAAGGTTTCTGTTCTGTAGTCAAGAACATGCCACCTACCAATGCACTGTTTTTCCTAACTTTAATACCAGGATTAAACGGTTACAAGAAATACACAGGTGCACCAAGTGCATGGGCTCTCATGATCCCAGTAAATGTGTAGTGCAACTACGTTCATGCAGTAGATGCAACAAAGGTATACATCATTATGCCTTATGTAGAAAAACTTCTACCCAATCCATGACAACTACGGAGAATTCCACGAACTCTACCACAGTACAATATTGCAAGGTACATCAAGAAATAAATGTACTTGCTATTTAGTCAGGCAATAATACCACTCTGCCTACAGCTCAACTTAGATTAATTAACAGGAAATCTAGAGTTAACACTAGAGGTCTTTTTGATCAAGGATCACAGAAAACCTTCATTACACAACAATTAGTCGAGCAGTTAAAATTAAAACCTGCCAAAAGTGTGAGATTGAATATTTCTGGTTTCTTGACTAATAGTGGACCTCGTGAATACCAAGTAGTTAAGGTATTAGTGAGACTTGGATCTTCCACTAGTCCAATACAAGCGGTAGTAGTAGACAAACTTCCTACAGACCTGCAGGTCACAGGATTAGCTCGCACTGCGAAATATATTAAACGAAACAGCATGAGGCTAGCAGACTACAAAATAAATTCTGACTGCCTCACAGATGTTGGAATACTTATAAGTGCTGACCATTATTATAAATTTATAACGGGATGCACCAGACAACACGGAATGAATTTGTTGTCATCTGCTGGAGGCAAGTTGCTTACTGGACCGGTGCTTTTCCAACAGAATCCAGCGTCAACCAACCAAGAATCTAACAATACAATAGTGGCGTGACTAGGCTTGGAACAGTCACCCCTACATTTCAGAGAAATATCTGAAGATATTGAGTCTGACCCACCTGTACATCGTCTGTGGGATTTAGACACTCTAGGTATTATCCCTGAACAACCAAGCCCTGATGATATGTGGACTTACCAACAATATCTGGATACAGTTGTCTATAAAGATAAACAATACTGGGTGAGACTACCATGGAAGTTGAATCATCCACAACTTCCAGTTAATTATTTCATGGCAGCCTCACAATTACAGTCTCAATTAATATGGCTGAAGAAGCAGCCAGACAAACTGAACATGTATCATCAACTAATCCAACAACAACTCAACAGTAAATTTATCGAGGTTGTTGATAATGATGACCAAAAAATAGGTCACTATTTACCCCATCACGCTGTGGTGAAAGGTTCATTGACGACACCAATACGTATTGTCTTCAATTGTAGTGCAAAAGTGAAGCCCAACAGCATGTCTTTGAATGAATGTCTCCAAACGGGACCTAGCCTAACACAAAGGCTACATGATGTGTTATTACGATTCCGTACTGGTATTTTTGCTTATACTGCTGATATCAGTAAAGCTTTCCTTAGAGTAGGTTTACAAGAGGAGGATCGTAATTACACCAAGTTTCTCTGGATTAAAGACCCACTGGATCCTAACAGTGATATCATAACTTATCGTTTTGCCTCAGTGCTATTCGGAGCGACTTCCTCCCCGTTTCTACTTCAAGCAACATTAGATACACATTTGAGGAAGACAAATAGTCCTTATAAGGCAGAAATCAGTGACAACTTGTATGTCGATAATTTCCAGGGAACTACAAATGATCAATCCAATTTGGTAGAAATCTACCATGAGGCTAACCGTGAGTTGTTAGGAGCCAATATGCCACTACAATCATGGGCCTCAAATAATAAATCATTAAACCAGATAATCGAGAAAGAGTTTCCAGGTTATCAGGTACCTAATCAATTAAAAGTTCTGGGTGTGGAATGGAACACAAGTACTGACGAGATGAATGTCAAGTCAGTATAAACCGATAATTCATCCCTTACCATGAGAAAATTATTTTCGTATGTCAGTCAACCATTTGACTCTTTAGGCTTACTTAGTCCTACATTAATAAGGGGCAAACTCCTAATGCAGGAATGCTGGCAGAAACATATGGGATGGGATGATCCGTTGCCAATTGAGTTGCAAGATAAATGGCAGATACTCACAACGGATTTCAATCAGTTAGATGTTTTGAAATTTCCTCGTAATGCTTCAGGACAAAACTTGCCCACAAATTTGCACGTTTTTTGCGATGCCTCTGGCAAAGCGTATGGCGCTGTAGCCTACTTAGTCAATAGTGCAGAATCAATTTTGCTCACATCTAAAGCAAGAGTTGCTCCCATTAAGAAGAGATCTTTACCTCAAATGGAGTTAACTGCATTGCTGGTGGGAGTAAGATTGGCTCATTGCCTGACCAAGACACTCAATAATATCCACTTTGGTGAAATCGTCGTGTGGTCAGACAATGAGGCAGTCTTACAATGGGTAAGAAACAACAACAATAAAACTCCCTGTGTTAGTAATCGCGTTAGGGAAATTCATGAATTATCTGCTGGATATAAATTCAGACATGTTCCCACTAAGGACAATCCTGCAGATTACTTATCTCAAGGATTGACACTAAAACAACTTATCAAGTCTTCGATGTGGTTTAATGGACCTTCATGGCTTGTTAGTGGTCAGTGGCCCAAACAAAAGCCACAAATCATAGTGACCAATATCACTACTCCCATGAAAGAACCAGAACCTCATCGAATCTTAGCTATTAATCCTCACAATTATTCTAACTTGAGTAAGTTATTAAGAGTGACAGCACATGTGTTTGACTTTCTTGCAAAGATAGGAATCAGACATAAGTTTCCCAATCCTATCCTCTACTGGATCAAACGTGCACAGCAAGAGACATATGGAAGTGAATATGAAAATCTTCCAGATAAATTAACTAAGTCTCTAGGTATCTGGTATGATGCCAACACTCATAATATATTAAGGTGTGGAAGATGTTTGCTTCATGCAAAAATTGATTTGGATACAAAGAATCCAATCCTTCTACACCGTCACCACATCATTACCAAACTTCTAGTTTTACATCACCATCAATATAGTACTTTGCATGGTGGAGTGCTAGACACTCTCACCGACCTTAGACAGAAATATTGGCTTCCTCAAGGTCGTCAAACAGTCAAATCAATTATTAAATTCTGTGTGATCTGCAAAAGATACGATGCTCGAGTGTGTCCTTACCCAGGACCTCCATCACTCCCTGAAGAAAGAGTAGTTCATCTTCGTCCCTTTGAGACCACTGGTGTCGATTACACAGGAGCCTTACTTCTCACTGGCAATCCAGATAAGATACCAGTGAAAGCATATATTTGCCTCTTCACGTGTGCTACCACGCGAGGCGTACATCTAGAAGTGACTTCGGACATGAGTGCTGAAGCCTTCATCCAAGCTTTTCGTAGATTTGCAGCTCGCAGATACTGTCCCAAACTAATGATATCGGACAATGGTTCAAATTTTGTAGCAGGAGAAGCCTGTCTGCGAGAGGTATGGAATCATCCAGAAGTGCAGTCAGTCCTGCAAAGACGACTGTCGGAAAATCCGACACCATTTAATATATCATACAGACAGATAATAGCTGTGTTGTATAAACAAGTTAACCATAGAAAACGTAACTTGTAGTGGAATTACCGTCTAAAGAAAACGGGATATCATCACCACATACTATTATAAATACCACCTATTATGGTGGGAATTATTCTTAAATACATTAGTCTTTGGACTTTACCATCATAAAAACATCTTATATAAATTAACTTAATTATCAATATTAAAGTAGAGTAAATGTGACCCTTCTATCACTTTCTGTCATGTGGACAATGTAATCCAGGCGTCAGGGTGAGGAAGGGGCAGCCATTGTTGTTGATACTAGACCAGAGGCTCACACGGGAGCAAATTCGGCTCCTGTTAATTTTACTTGGACGAAGTGTTATGGAAACCAAAGGTGTACCATTATCACACACTGTCAACAAATTCAAGTTAAGTGTTCTTTCCGAAACCCATGTATATTTCATTTATGGTCATTAATGTCATTATATAGGGTGACCCGGTTAGAGCACGTGGTAGCCTCAAACTAAAGGTAATTAAGCCAGGTCTTCATGTTCCATGTACAGTTTTCTCTGAAATACTTGTCATATATAGAATCTGGCTTTACAGCTAGCGCCCTTTTGACAGGTCAAGACGAGGAAGCATATGTTTTGTGCACCAGTTACTGGGTGATGGAAGCTACCTCAAAGAGGATAATTTGGTGTCTACACCCTAGTTATACCTGGTGGACTAACCTGCTGTACTATAAGATAAGGAACCTTTTCAATGTATGTAGTTAATACTGTAGTTTGATTGGCTGCATATATATAAATATAAACCCCCCCTAATGTGTAGAGGATCGATTTGTGAGATTGAGATTATTGCAGAAATACAGTCCACTTATCATTATACAAATTGCTATCGAAGTATATAAATTAACGTAAATATAAATTCATATAAATTAAATAAATATAAATCTCACAGGTCGGTTCCCACATTATTTGGACCTTCGGAACCGGAATATTCGGTCCTTTGAACCCACATTTGGTCATCTTAGTACCGGATGAACCAGTTAATTAGTGGATTCATTAAATATACTAGTGCAGTGTGATTTAAACAAAGGCCAGCAGTCAAAGACGTCAGCGTAACTTCGAGGGAGCTCAGGAGCCTCCCTCAGCCCAGTTAAGCCTTAATCAGCGGTTTCATGCACACCCACAGATTTGGTGGAGTGTTATTCTGTGAAATGACAGCGCTAATATTGAAGCCAGCCAAAGTAGTGGCTGTGTCGCGGGATTGTTCACGGATTTCGTGGTGTTAAATTTCGCGAGAGATTATCTACGAATTTTTTGGAGTTTATTTCGCGAGGTCACTAATAATATACTTCTTGATAATATTAGAAGTTTCATAGAGGCTAATTAAGAAGCTATTATCAATAATTGTGTATATTATTTCTCCAAAATAGAGAATTATTTAATATATTGCACTAGTGATCACAGTATAATATTTACTAATTGCCAACCCACAACAGGGTAGGATATTAACATTGACTAGTTGAACTATTATTGCTCATCCTAGTCCCATTATTACCATAGTCAGTTGTACTATATTCAACAACCTAACACCATTAATGAATGGTGCAGACCCTATTTTGGGTGTAATTTTTATCAACTCGAGTTGAGTTGTATATATAATAATTTACTTATGATCATTACACCTTTGAGTGATTAATTAGTGTCTCTACCATCCTAGGGTGATATAGAAGAGCTAACCTAAAGGTACTTCCATGACACTGGTTTATCACTCAAATCATTAGTGTGTATGATTGTATATATATAATGTGTATTAATTTTAGACCCTATTTTGGGTGTAATTTTTATCAACTCGAATTGAGTTGTAATATATAATAATTTACTTATGATCATTACACCTTTGAGTGATTAATTAGTGTCTCTACCATCCTAGGGTGATATAGAAGAGCTAACCTAAAGGTACTTCCAGTGACACTGGTTTATCACTCAAATCATTAGTGTGTATGATTGTATATATATAATGTGTATTAATTTTAAGTGCTAACCTCTAGTAGAGGTAGGATTATTGCCTAGTGAGTGCAGAATTTGACCCTAGGCTACCATCAGTGCTTGTTCAGTATTATGAGCAGCCCAAGTACAAGCCCCACAAGGCTTTACCAACTAGCCAGTATGGATAATGCAGGGAGAATGAAAAGAACCCTTGCAGGTCTTAAAGGCCACTTAACAAGACAGATCAAGAAATGTGAAGATTTGTCACAACAATCTCAAGTTGATTATGCTGACCTGGAAAGCTATTATCAAGCAGCTGCAGGTAAATTTGAGCAAATAAAATGCCAAATAGCAACATATGTGGCTGAACTTGCCAACACCAATTTATCAGAAACAGAAATAGACGACATTATGGTTGATCTAGCGAATTATGAAGATCACACTCAGGCCACGTTACAGCCTTATGTCAAATTAATTGCCCAGAACAAGGCAACAGCAACAACAACAACAGTTGCATCTAATACGAGTCAAGCAGAAGCTCGACTCCCTCCAATTAATTTACCCACTTTCTCAGGAAAAGATGAGGAAGATTGGGACGAATTTTGGAACAAATTCGTTGACCTTGTAGACTCAAAACAATCTTTACCAAAGAGTAGTAAATTCTCTTATTTGCAAGGCCAATTATCAGGTGAGGCTAAAACAGTAGTATCCCATCTGAGATTAACTAATGACGGCTATGATCTGGCAGTAAAACTCCTCAAGGATAATTATGCTGATCCAGAAGTAAGAACATCACATTTAGTTCATGAGCTGTTGCATTTACCCCCACCGGAGGCTTCAGCTGATTCACTCCAAGTCTTCAAGCTGGAGGTAGAATCATTGATCAATGCTCTCAGCCTGACAGCAGATACAAACGGGGCTGAGTGGGTCTTGAAAATAATTGTCCAGGAGAAAATACCTAGGGACATATTGAGACAAATGAGTGCTCATTACAATAAAAGCATCTTATCTATGAATGAAATATCTGAAGGTTTAAAGTCAGTAGTTCATCAATTACGAACACATGACAAATTAAAACCACCAAGTAAACCCTCAGAAACCAATAATAGTAAACCACAGAGTACCAAAGGTACTCCAAATCAATCTAGACAATATAATTTAACACCAAAGTGGAACAGTAGCAGTGTGGGCGTATATGCAGTGGGACACTCCAAGCCTATAGTTACTGTGTCATCCAAGAACGTGACACCAAAGGGTACTGGAAGCTATGGAACATGTTTGTTCTGCAATGAGAAACATTCAATGTACCACTGCTCTAATTTTCCTGATAGTGACGCCCGTGTTGAGCGACTCAAAGATTTGCAACATTGCACGAGGTGCCTCAGGAAACATAACATCAAGGATTGTGATACCCAATTACACCCTTGTAATAGGTGTAACAAAGGTCAACACCATGCAGCATTGTGCAGAGACACCAAAACAACGTCTCCAAACCCCAAGGTGGAAGATAGCATTCCCACCTCAGTACAGTACTGCAAGGTGCAACAAACAAAGAGTGTCCAATCGGCAAAGTCTAAAGGTAATACGACTTTGCCTACTGCCCAAATTACCATCCTGAATAAGAGGGCCAAGGTCCATACCCGTGGGTTGTTTGACCAAGGATCCCAGAGAACATATATCACTAAAAAGTTGGCAGATGAACTACAATTAAGGCCTGTAGCCCAGACGTCATTCAACATCTCAGGGTTTGTAACAGATGCAGGACCTCAGGTCTACCAGGTGGTACAACCATCAGTACGCTTAGGCAGGTACGTCTGTCGAGTACAAGCCATTGTGGTGGACAAAATACCAGTAGACCTACAAGTTCAAGGTCTGAGAGCAACAGCCAAATTCCTGAGAAATAGAGGAATAAAATTGGCAGATAATATTAAGTCTGATCACCTCACCGACTTCAGTCTCCTTGTAGGGACAGACTATTGCCATCGATTCATCGGTAGCCCTACTAAATATCAGGGTATAACCATGTTAAACTCTGCAGGAGGTAAATTACTCTCAGGCCCAGTATCAAGCCTGAGGAGACCTATGCCTGCAGATAAACAATACCAGTAGAAATCTAAATTTGTCAGCTGATTATATTTCTCCAGTAGCATTATACTAAGGAGATTACAGCTGACTATACCAACAGAGGTTGATGTTAGTATCATCATTTAAAGCTGGAGATGAGTTCATGAGGCCTCAGTGGCAAATCAGTGAACAGTAGCCTAAAACAGCTACAAGTCACTGCGACCAATGTCACTGAACCCACTGCAGTCTCAGAACCATACTTTACTTTAATGATGAGCTATTCAATCTTCTGAATCAATTAACTAAATTAAACCCCAATAAATCTGATGACTGATTTGATACATTTATTATTTAATCAAGATGTATTCCATGGGCCTCAGTGTTTATATATCAGTGACCAGTTACCTGAACAAACTTCAAGTTATATCTAATGTCACTGATCTCACTGCAGTCCCTGAATCATACTTGACTGTAGTACTTGATCACATTCAGTCTTCTGGGTTAAATAATATGTAATTAGCCTTTCAAGAGTTGACAGGGAAATGAAATCGCATTAGACTTCTAACCCCTACAACTCTAGTACGGGACATCCGTCCTGTACGAACAGACGCACAAATGTGTGATTACTAACTACTAACATCAAATTAATCTAATAATTCGAAGGAGGAGTATCGGTGTTCGTCTGTTCTAAATAGGACTTCGACCCGTGAGCAGCCCCTGGGGAATTATGTCGGAAAATCCGACACCATTTAATATATCATACAGACAGATAATAGCTGTGTTGTATAAACAAGTTAACCATAGAAAACATAACTTGTAGTGGAATTACCGTCTAAAGAAAACAGGATATCATCACCACATACTATTATAAATCACCACCTATTATGGTGGGAATTATTCTTAAATACATTAGTCTTTGGACTTTACCATCATAAAAACCTCTTATATAAATTAACTTAATTATCAATATTAAAGTAGAGTAAAGGTGACCCTTCTATCACTTTCTGTCATGTGGACAATGTAAGCCAGGCGTCAGGGTGAGGAAGGGGCAGCCATTGTTGTTGATACTAGACCAGAGGCTCACACGGGAGCAAATTCGGCTCCTGTTAATTTTACTTGGACGAAGTGTTATGGAAACCAAAGGTGTACCATTATCACACGCTGTCAACAAATTCAAGTTAAGTGTTCTTTCCGAAACCCATGTATCTTTCATTTATGGCCATTAATGTCATTATATAGTTTCCTACACTGAGCTTTAAATTTGCTCTGTACCTAGTGTTACCCAATCTCCTAATTTTTATGTAATATCAAACAACCTTATCATTGTGTTCATTGCTGTCTTCTTCTATGTGCTAGCCATATGCTGTATTGTGACTACCAATTTTTTGTCAACTACCATTCAAGCTGTCATTGCAATCAATCTTATATTGTTTCTGCTGTATTGTGCCTACCAATTTGTTGTCAACTACCATTTTAAGCTGTCATTGCAATCAATCATAGCTACCTATGTGCTTTAATATACTGTACCTATAATTTTCTCTCATCTTTTTTTTCATTCCATGTAATCTGTTATCATTTTTTGTCTATAAATTTTGCAAGTATTTACCTCCTTAAAATTTTCTTAGATTAAGGACCTGCCCGAAACGCTGCGCGTGCTAGTGGCTTTACAAGACTGTAATTACCACATTTGTATCCTCACATTCCTTATGTACATTCTTGTATATGCATAAATAAATAAATAAATAAATAAATATAGGGTGATCCGGTTAGAGCACGTGGTAGCCTCAAACTAAAGGTAATCAAGCCAGGTCTTCATGTTCCATGTACAGTTTTCTCTGAAATACTTGTCATATATAGAATCTGGCTTTACAGCTAGCGCCCTTTTGACAGGTCAAGACGAGGAAGCATATGTTTTGTGCACCAGTTACTGGGTGAAGGAAGCTACCTCAAAGAGGATAATTTGGTGTCTACACCCTAGTTATACCTGGTGGACTAACCTGCTGTACTATAAGATAAGGAACCTTTTCAATGTATGTAGTTAATACTGTAGTTTGATTGGCTGCATATATATAAATATAAACCCCCCCTAATGTGTAGAGGATCGATTTGTGAGATTGAGATTATTGCAGAAATACAGTCCACTTATCATTATACAAATTGCTATCGAAGTATATAAATTAACGTAAATATAAATTCATATAAATTAAATAAATATAAATCTCACAGATCGGTTCCCACAACGACAATGCCACTGGAAATTTATTACTCCCAGAGCCCCCTGGCAAGGTGGGTTCTACGAACGTATGATAGGAACTGTCAAGAAGTGTTTAAGGAAGGCCTTGCATCGACAGAAAATTAGTTACTCCGAACTCCAAACACTTGTCGTGGAAATCGAGGCGCGAGTCAACAATCGCCCATTAACATACCTATCAGATGATTTCTCACAGAGAGAACCTCTGAGTCCCTCACACTTAATACATGGAGGCCTGCTGAGCCCTCTAATACCTTTGGCAGAAGAGGACCCCGTCGACCCTTCACATGTAACCAGGAGTGACTTAGTAGAAAGTTACCAACATCTTTCAGGAGTAATTGAAAGGTGGAATGAGGTGTGGACTCGAGAGTACCTCACAGCTCTACGAGAGTACCACTACGGAGCTTCGAGTCCCTATAATAAAGTACAACTTAAACCAGGAGACCTAGTATTGGTTGACAGTGATGGACCAAGGTCCGAGTGGCCCATAGGCAAAATTGTTGCTATCCACCCAGATCACCAAGGCATCCTGAGAGTAATCAAGGTTTTATGCCGAGGCAACACTACCCTAAAAACCTTAGAGAAGTTGGTACCTCTCGAATTAGCAGAATGAGAGTGTTTACCAGAACCAGCTTCACCAACAGTTTCCGAGGACAACAATTCTGATCCACCGAGCAACCGCCCCACTAGAGCTGCTGCTCAACAATGCAAACGGAAACTACAAGCCTATTATAGCTCCGACCAAGAGCAAATAATTTCCCATCCAATTTAAGTAATCATGATGATACTGTGTTGTGATGTCAAGTAACAAATCGTTAAAAGTCACAAGTGACCCAGAACATTCTCATCACAGTGGATTCTCAGTTACTTTAAATTGTATGATTTAATTCTTAATTTGTTGTATAGGCTGTTAATAATAACATTATTTCGTCTAGAGTATCTGAGAGTTTACAAGACTATAAGACTTAGTAACATAAACATTACATGTCATAGCGACACCAGTCCCAGAGTTTATTGTAGGCTTTATTAGTCATTAACTTTAGATGATTTCCAATAACATGTTCCATTCAACATGAATTTCTTTGCAAGACTTAAGTTTCTTGTATGTCCTTGACAATTACGGGACATCCGTTATGTGTGTACTAACATACTAACATATTAACATTAATACTAACTTCAGGATAGGCATGTCAGTACTCAACATTGCACTGCGACCCGATAAATCTCCCCCCGGAGTTATGTTGGAAATTTCCAACACTAATACAATACTATTATATTATAATAAATCAGTTTTAAAATATACTAATTACAGTAGTTACTAAAACTTACTAACAGTAATGTTCACATAAACTAATTATTATATCTGCATATGGATACTGGAATTCTTACGAAACCAAGCACCAGTATTGCGTCAGATTATATCTAGTTAAACACATTTATAGTCAGTGTGTTAGAGAATTGAATGTGATTCTCTAAAATCATCAGTATTCCGTGTGATAATTATTTATGGATAACATAACTCCCAGATAATTACAAATCCAGAGTTTTTAGTTACAATTGTTATCAAGTAAGAAATTTACCGTCACGCGTGAATGCCATGGAGAAAACTAAAATTTTCTCCATTTCTTGTTTACCACCATGAGACGAGAAAGTAATAATATTTAAATCCCTAGAATTACAACCCAGTCTTTATTAAAGTCTTTCAGCCACAATTGCGCGATATAGTATTATTCGTGATAAATAATTTCTGTGGTGAATGTTAGACGCGGGTTGGAGAAGGAGGAGAGACGCCATTGTGTGTGTGCGTGGTGTACTCGTGTTGCGGAATTGAGCAACAAAGGTCGTGGCGTCAGAGTCTGAGACACGTGACGTTGAGATTATCAGCAAGAATTACACTGATACTCAACCCAGAATGAATAATTATTATTCTACGTGATCTGCAGTGCTCGGTCAACTAATAACGCGTTTATATTCAAGCCAAGCTATCACCCACGTATACGACATTGTGGAAGTTTGAGACTGAGACGCGATACCGGCAGGCTTCAGCATAATTTGCACCTTTCGATAAGTATATAGTTCTTTTTTGATGCATCATTAGAGATTGTATATGTTGTGGGCAGCCTGTCGTTATATCGAACGACTACAAAAAATCCAACGTTAGTACCGCACTAATTTTTATTTTATATTTCATGAATATTGAGATTTAAGTAGCCAACTTCAATGCTGCGTAATATCTCTTAAATTACAGCTCGTATGTGAGGAGTCAATGAGCTGTTACCTACATTCATGTTATTCACCTCTAAGGGCTTCTAAGTGGAAATCCTGAGATCACGAGGACGAGGCGTGAATGATGTCATAGAAATCGTCTTAAAGCTAAGACTTTTTGTACACATTTAATTACTCCAATTTTTGCTATTTGTTAATGATTCTATCTAATTGAATACTCGTCATGTACACTGGAGATAATATGTGTTTATTTAGATGATTGCTTTCTAATGCTAATAATCTTTATAATTTCTATTGGTAATTCCTATTGATTATTTAATATTTTGGTCACAATATTATTTATCAAACAATGAACTGGTGCACGAACCACACTAGTTCCTAGACGTATATGAAGTTCTAGCAATACCCCCCCCCAATGTAGGTGTTTGAGGCTCTGACTTGAGTTAATTAACCATACAGCCCATTAATTATTTAAGTGATTATGCTTTCTAATATTTATCCATAGACACTGGTTCTTCCTTGTGTTTCTAATGATCACTTTTTATTAGTTTCCCTCTTTTCTTAAAAGTGGGTGGTCCTTCGTAATTGATTTCATTAATTTAATAATTAAATAAAATGAGTCAAGCCCAGATATCCCACATCACAGCCTGTCTACCAATCTGCCAGCCTTTCTGCAAGTCTGCAGGACGTCCCGCCTGCCATCCTGCCTGCCAGTTAATCTGCTGTCCTACCAACATGCCTCTCATCCTTCCCGCCTGAATCATGCCTCCCAGCCTGCCTGCAATCCTGCCTCGCAGACTCCATGCCATCCTGTCAACCTGCCTGCCATTTTGCATACCTATCAGCCTGATTGTCATTCTGCTTCACCTCCTGCATTCAGGCCATTCTGCAAGCCTGTCTTCCTTCCTGATTGCCTGCCTTCCAGATCGCTTGCCTCTATGTCTGCCTTTCTGCCTCCCTGCCTACCATCTTGCCTTCATGTCAGCCTGACTGCCTGCTTGCCTATTTTCTTGAATGTCGGGCTAGTTTACTGACTAACTTGTGTGTGGGCGTCTGCTGGTGTGGGTGGAGTTGTACAATTTATTTAGATACTTCGTAATACAGGTGCTCACTTCTTTGTTTATCCATAGTTTACTTGGGCTTGCACCATATTCTCCCATTCTTAGTGCGCTAGGTGCAGTTTGTGCAGTGGGTGAGAGGTCTAAGTGTGTATGAGTTCATCACACTGGTCTTGTATCAGTAGCGTCACTCACTGAGGCCATCCACACACACACACACACCCATGATTGTTGGTGTCATGTAGACGTCAGTAGTGAAGGTGGCGTCTCTGGTCTTGACGTATACGTCGAGGAGAGGGAATGCACAGTCGATACGAAGATCATGTGTGAACTGGAGTACTGAGGACTCGGTAAAAATTGAAAGACCCATGGATCACAACCGCATGGAATGTAAATTGGGACAAATGGAAAAATTTTACTTTGCTCATGTGTATCATGTAAATGGAAATTTGAAACCAAAATGCTCCGTAATCCCAAATGTCAAAGTTAATGAGTGTTTTCAGGGTGGTTAATCCAATACTATAATACATAGTTTGAAAGTGAAGAGGCTACAGGCATTATTTTGTTGAAGACTATACATTCTCATATATAATGTACGAGAATCGGAGACCTACAAGTGAGTTTATTGCTTAACGTTAATTATCATTTCAATAGAAAATTTTCATCAGCACAATGGGATTTGAATTTTAGATTATTAAGGTCTGCCCTAATTGCACAATAAAGTTATGTAGACATACAAGTGTGAACAGATCACTACCAGTGTTTGGTTGATGTTATACTATGTAGCCAGCATTTGAGTAAGAATATATAATTATGTTGACCAAACCACACGCTAGAAATTGAAGGGACGACGACGTTTCGGTCCGGCCTGGACCATTTTCAAGTACATTCACTTCCTTTCCTACCATCATCCTCTTCAGAAAAATATTCTTGTTTTTCTTCCTCCGCGCTCTACGCATCAGCGACCCTCAGGTTATTGATTCTGAAATTTCCTTTATCAACAAATCATTCTCTCGCCTTGGTTACCCGTTTTATTTTATCAACTGTGTCTATTCTCAAGCTAAACGAAATTTCTTTCATCCTAAAACCTACTTCCAACACAATTAGCACTGCTCTGCCTTCCCTTCATTTCTGAACTTAAAACTCCTACTAATACCTTTCGTCCTCTTGACATAAATCTCGCCTTTCGACAAACTAACACACTTCATAGCAATGTAGTTCACACTGCTCCTCCTGCTTCTAATGCTGCTGGTGTCTACTCTATTCGCTGTTCGTCTTGTCCTCTCCAATACTTTGGTGAAACTGGCCGAACACTAAATGACAGACAAAAGGAACGCAAAAGAAGAGTTAAGTCCGCAGACACAAGCAATGCTCTCTTCTGGTTGATACCTGGTTGATACCTGGTTGATGGGGTTCTGGGAGTTCTTCTACTCCCCAAGCCCGGCCCGAGGCCAGGCTTGACTTGTGAGAGTTTGGTCCACCAGGCTGTTGCTTGGAGCGGCCCGCAGGCCCACATACCCACCACAGCCCGGTTGGTCCGGCACTCCTTGGAGGAATAAATCTAGTTTCCTCTTGAAAATGTCCACGGTTGTTCCGGCAATATTTCTTATGCTTGCTGGGAGGACGTTGAACAACCGCGGACCTCTGATGTTTATACAGTGTTCTCTGATTGTGCCTATGGCACCTCTGCTCTTCACTGGTTCTATTCTACATTTTCTTCCATATCGTTCACTCCAGTACGTTGTTATTTTACTGTGTAGATTTGGTACTTGGCCCTCCAGTATCTTCCAGGTGTATATTATTTGATATCTCTCTCGTCTTCTTTCTAGTGAGTACATTTGGAGGGCTTTGAGACGATCCCAATAATTTAGGTGCTTTATTGCGTCTATGCGTGCCGTATATGTTCTCTGTATTCCCTCTATTTCAGCAATCTCTCCTGCTCTGAAGGGGGAAGTGAGTACTGAGCAGTACTCAAGACGGGACAACACAAGTGACTTGAAGAGTACAACCATTGTGATGGGATCCCTGGATTTGAAAGTTCTCGTAATCCATCCTATCATTTTTCTGGCTGTCGCAATATTTGCTTGGTTATGCTCCTTAAACGTTAGGTCGTCAGACATTATTATTCCCAAATCCTTTACATGCTGTTTTCCTACTATGGGTACATTTGATTGTGTTTTGTACTCTGTATTATGTTTAAGGTCCTCATTTTTACCGTACCTGAGTACCTGGAATTTATCACTGTTAAACATCATGTTGTTTTCTGATGCCCAGTCGAAAACTTTATTAATATCAGCTTGAAGTTTTTCAATGTCCTCAGCCGAGGTAATTTTCATACTGATTTTTGTGTCATCTGCAAAGGATGATACGAACCTGTGACTTGTATTTTTGTCTATATCTGATATGAGAATAAGGAAAAGCAGCGGTGCAAGGACTGTACCCTGAGGAACAGAGCTTTTCACTGCACTTGGACTAGATTTTATATGGTTGACAGTTACTAGCTGAGTCCTGTTTGACAGAAAACTGAGTATCCAGCGTCCTACTTTACCGGTTATTCCCATTGACTTCATTTTGTGTGCTATCACGCCATGATCACATTTATCGAAAGCCTTTGCGAAGTCCGTGTATATCACATCAGCATTCTGTTTCTCTTCTAATGCCTCAGTGACTTTGTTGTAGTACTCAACTAGCTGTGAGAGGCACGATCTTCCCGCTCGAAATCCATGTTGGCCTGGGTTGTGAAGGTCATTGGTCTCCATGAAATTGGTGACCTGACTCCTAATCACTCTCTCAAATACTTTTATGATGTACGATGTTAGTGCAACTGGTCTATAATTTTTTGCCATTGCTTTGCTCCCTCCCTTGTGTAGAGGGGCTATGTCTCCTACTTTAAGTGCATCTGGTATCTCCCCCGTGTCCAAGCTCTTCCTCCACACTATACTGAGTGCCTGTGCTACCGGCACTTTGCCTTTCTTTATAAATATTGAATTCCATGAGTCTGGACCTGGGGCCGAGTACATGGGCATGTTTTCAATTTCTTTTTCAAAATTTAGTGCGCTCGTGTTTATATCAGTTATATTTACAGGGGTTTGAATATCCCGCATAAAGAAATTGTCTGGATCTTCCACCTTCATGTTGTTTATTGGAGTGCTAAAGATGTCCTCATACTGCTTTTTTAGGATTTCACTAATTTCTTTGTCATCCTCCGTGTATGAACCTTCTTTTGTACGAATAGGTCCAATACTGGCAGTGGTTTTTGCTTTTGATTTCGCATATGAGAAGAAATATTTTGGATTTTTCTTTATTTCCTGAATTGCTTTCTGTTCTAACTGCCTTTCTTCAGTTTCATATGAGTGTTTCAATTTCCGCTCGATTTCTTCAATCTCCCTATTTAAATTATTCCTTCTTTGACGGGAAATTCGTGTCTGCATAAGCAGTTCCGTTATTTTTTTCCTGCGTTTATAGTGTCGTCTGCGTTCTCTTTCTACGTTAGATCTCTTTCTGGCTTTCCTCAAAGGAACATGTTTCAGACAGACTTGATACGCTTCTGAAGTCAGTTTTTCTATTCCTTCTGTAGGACTTGTATTATTTAGAACAGTTCCCCATGGAATGTTTGTAAGTTCCCTGTTTATTATCTCCCAGTCTATCCTTTTATTATTAAAATTGAATTTACTGAATAGCCCCTCTCGCTTTATCAACGTTTTAGGTCTATTCTGAGTATTGATGGTCGTTTGCACTTCAATGAGTTTGTGATCAGAGTATGTGGTATCTGATATCGTAATGTATCTGATAATGTCTTCATTGTTCGTAAAGACCAGATCTAGAATATTATCATTTCTCGTTGGCTCCGATATCTGCTGATTGAGTGAAAATTTGTCACAGAATCTAAGTAGTTCTCTAACCTGTGGTTGGTTAGGTCCTGATAGATTTCCTGGTATAATATTATTGTTTGCTATTTTCCACCTGAGACTAGGCAAGTTGAAGTCACCTAGGAAGACAATATCAGGTATCGGGTTCTCCAAATTATCAAGGATATTCTCTATTTTGTTTATCTGTTCTGTGAATTCCTCAGCCGTTGCATCTGGCAGTTTGTATATTAGTATAATCACTAAATTTATTTTCTCTATTTTTAATCCCAGTACCTCTACCACCTCATTTGTAACGTTTAGGAGCTCCGAGCATACAAGGTCTTCCCTAATATACAGACCCACTCCTCCATGTGACCTAATTTTCCTATCACACCTGTATAGGTTATATCCTGGAATCCAGATCTCACTGTCCCACAATTCCCCTGCATGGGTTTCTGTGAAAGCTCCAAATACTGCATTTGACTCCATGAGGAGCCCATTTATGAACTGTACTTTGTTGTTTGTTCTTGTTTTCAGTCCTTGTATGTTGGCAAAGATGAATGAGGTTACTCTATTAGTGATAGTTTGAATGGGAGACTTTTTCGGCAAGTCCATTATTCGTGGACATAATGAGTTTGTTCTGACCAGTACTGATTGTTGTAGGGCAGTTTTCTGTCGTAGTTGTAGTTCCCTTTCGGTGGGTAATTGTATCTGTAATTCTGGAATGCAAGTGGATCTGGCATCCAGTTCCATACACTCTCCATGCTGCTCCTTTTGAATTCTCTGCCGGTCTGGTATAAATTTTTTTAGAGTTTCCTCCAAATTCATTATCCTGCTTGCCACTCGTTATGTAGCGTTCCGTGCCTTTCACGTGAAAGTGTGGGCAGCTGAGGTCATAGCATTTTCTGTCCTCCAGTGAGGTTTGGCACATGTCAGGATGGAAAAACCTACATATTGATCCAAATCGACACTCACCTTTCCTAAGCATATTTAAACATTTTTTGGGATGTTGGTAACTGCATTCTAATCCTTTCTTATTACCAGCATATCTATGTCTGCATATGCCCTTTGCATAAAATTTCCATAAGTCTGTCCTTCTGTTCTGAAATGCTCTATCGGGAACCGTCGTAGTGTCTGTACCTATCGAGCTGTCAGTGCTGTTGGTACACTTTCTAGTTTACTGTCATCTACATCCTGGCCTACTGAGTCAGAGTTTACAACTTCCTGAGCTTCAGCCTTAGTTTCATCCCTGACTATAGCCTCCGCCCCTTGTATATTAGAATTGTTGTTCCTTTCCCACTCCTTCTGGATGGCTGGTAGGCTTCCAATGAATGATGTTTTCCGATCATGCGTCATGTTATCTAGAAGGTTTTTTAAGATATTCCAAGCTGGCAGGTCATTTTTACACACCCAGAGCAAGTGGCCAGCTCTCAGTGCGTAGTGTTACTCACTCCTGTACAAGCCGAATGGAATCTAGTCTTACAGATATAACATTCAATTCCCGTTACCTTCGTCTTTAAGAAGTTGTTACAGTGGCCACAAATTTGTTTATTTACTCCCATACTGCCTTGTTTTGTTGTATATATCTATATATTTATAATATTATATGTATATTGTATATTTGTAACAATATATATGTATATATATTTATATGTTTAATATTTATAATATTATATGTATACCGTATATTTGTAATAATATGTATGTTATTTTGTTCAAACTTTATGGCAGGTACTTAGCGTAGGTAGCGAGGCTGGTCCCCCGGTCAGTACAGGTGACCTCTTGTGGCCCAGGTTGATGTCACCAGTTTCCAGTTACCCGATTTATAACCACTGATGCCGCCTCATGCTACTATTCTATATTTCTAGTATTCTATATTTATAATATTCACTTCCAACTTATATGTTGTTGTGATACCCGTTCCACATCACTGTTCCACGAATCACCGTTCACTATTTTTTTGTTTTTTCCTAATACACGCATGTACACAAAGCCTCGTTCACTGGCTCACACGCGGTCTCCCGTTTATTCTCTATTTAACACAAAGTTCTATTGTTAATGACTATTTTCAATTTTCCAGCGGGTCACTATGCACTTTGTTATGTCTGTAATCAGTAATCTTCTGGCATGTTAGAGATCCTAATCATCCAATTCATTGGTCTTCCACTAAAATAAACTTTCCTACCTCTACACAGACGCCGTCTTGTCGAATCGGCTCTGATACACAACCTAGTCCTGACTTTGTTGCTGTTGACTCTTCCCTTTCACAGTATGTATTCAAATGGCTTACACTTTCTAACAAACGTGACCTAACATAATCCTACCCTTCCTTTTATCTTTGTTTTTCTTTCTCTTACGATCCCTTTCTTATTCCTATTATTACACCCTTTATTACACTTTACCTTCCGTACCTTTTGCCTTGCTCTTATCTTCCTCTAAAATTTCCATCTCCTCATTTCTCTCTCTTGCCTACTTAATGCCCTTGCCTCCCGCGTCTCATCACAATCGACTTGATAATGGTCCAGGACGGACCGAAACGTCGTCGTCTCTTAAATTTCAAGTGAGTGGTTTGGTAAACATTTTTCAGCCACGTTATTATGACTCATCATCTGAATATATAATTATACATGAATAAATGGATCCAGATAATATGTGCATGGAGATAGAGATGTTATACTCACCTGACAATCACTGTAACGTCAGATTACAGGCCGAAGGCACAACTTGAGGATTCCTGAGGTCCCTTTCTGCCTCTTTAACTCAAACTTCAAGACATAGTCAGTAATGATTATAAATTGTCAGGTGAAGAGCATTGTAGTTGCATAAGTATATCAAGTTAATATTAGGGAGAGAGGTAAAGTGTTCAGTCAATCGCTCTTATACCGACCCAATAACAGGGATTTAAGTATCCATATGATGCAGACGAAGGGCTGCTCGCTGCTCCAGCCCATTCTCCCATACGTTTCTAACGTTCTAAACTGATGTACTAAATTACCTGAAATTACCCTACACGAGGACCCACTAACAGAAAACAGAGTACGAACATTTTGCGAGCCGCTACGATTTATTGTGCTTCAGTTTTTGGCCTAAGTAACTCTATGTCAAATTCCGATGTAATTTTGGAGCAGCAAGCTCCCATTCCTTAACATTTTCTATATTTACACATTTATCAGTGGTAAATGGTAAATAATTATTAATAATATTACTATTAACTTATTAATAATTATCTTGATAACATAATTCTTTATAGTTTGATAATAAATTTAATGTTCTTATAATTGTGATTATTGTGCAGCATTGAATTGTGTCAAATGTGGAAAGATTAGACTGTTTTAAATTTCAAATAATACAAATCGTGTTTGTCATGATTCAATTGTTGACTTTATTTTATTAACTAGGCTATCGTTCTGGTGTTAAAACTTCCAAATTCAAGATATTGTATTGTGTTGATATTATTTAATGGTAAAGCTTACTCTACCTGTTATTTCTCCCTACCATGTGGAAAAATCTTTCCCTCGTTAGAAACTTATAGAAAGAGTTTACAAGATTTTTGTCACTTATGCAGTTTCTCAAATTTTTATTGACAATAAAATTTTTATTACTTTATATAAAACAGTGGAAATATTTTTATCATAAATTGTAACCCACTTATTGAATACTTGACCCTAAAACAATTATTTAACTTAAAGATAAAAAGAGTAATTAATTGTTGGAGTAGTTGCCCAGTAGTATATGTTCTATATCTACTACTTCTATAGACAAACTGACTTTTAACTCTGGGAGGCAGTAAAGTTGCTAGCTTTCTCACTCCGTGTAGCCAAGTATACTTTAACAGACACGTTTAGCTAAAATAACAGGTAAGGTAGCATGTATTATATATACCTAATAACAATGAAACATCTCCAGGTATGTAGTATATTGCCAGCCACGAAAAACCCGTTACAAAGTATAATATTTCTGAAATCAGTGGTATACATCCGTCCCTTTACACCACAGCTGGAAATGTAGCAGAATTGCACCTTCAGCTGGTGTATGAAATTTCATGACAATTCTCTGTCGACCATTAAATTAAAGCTATATGGACATAGGGCACCTCTGTTCAATTACTTTATAATTCTTAAGGTATGGTAACTTTGCTTACGAACTTCCTATGATCTATTACGCTTGTCTCTGTGAATCACAAGAAAAACTATAACCTAATGCATGAAACATATCAAGACATTAGCCTAGTTTCTTGATACGTTATTACATAGACATATAAAAGGATTTGTATGTTATTCCAAATTAGGTACTAACATTTCAAAATGCTGCCAGCACAAATAAGAAATAAATAAAACATTCAATTTCCCATGTAAACTTAACACATTACATGTCTACTGGTCAATTTGCATATGCTGACTGTTTACTTAATCATAAACCTTCATTTGCATATTTAACATGCCACATGTGCTTTTGTAAGTAATCTGTTCTCATCTGGTGTGCAATTTCACCTACGTTAATGAACCTTTGTTATTTTAAATTATGAAGAACAGCCTTGTTCATAACATGATAACACATACCTTGACGAGTTGGATAAGTTGAGGACAGAGTAGATGGAAACAGGTAGGCAGTTGTCAGGTCAGCATGTGATGGATCAGCAGGTGATGGGTCAGTAGATGATGGATCAGCAGGCGATGAGTCACCAGATGATGGATCAGCAGGCGATGAGTCACCAGATGATGGATCAGTAGGTACCATGTCAGCAGGCAGAGTGCCAGCAGACAACGTTTCAACCGGCAGGATATCAGCAAGCACCGTGCCAACAGGCAGAGTGTTAGTAGGAATCATGTCAACTAACTCCATGTCAACAGTCACCATGTCAGCAGGTACTGTGCCATCAGGCACCATACTAACAAGCACGGTGTCAGAAGGGGCCTGGAGAGGCAGGGTGTCAGCAGGGGCCGGGAGAGGCAGGGAGTCAGCAGGGACCTGGAGAGGCAGGATATCAGCAGGGGTCTGGAGAGGCAGAGTATCAGCAGGGGCCTGGAGAGGCAGGGTGTCAGCAGGGGCCGGGACAGGCAGGGTGTGGACAAGAGACACCGTAGCAGCCATCACAATAAACAGCCGCAACACTGCAGAAGTCGTCACCAAACTCTGCCTCTTCCTTGCACTGTTAATCCTGACTTTCTTGTTGTGTTGTTTCCGGTGGCCATTGCGGTGGTGTTGACTCATCTTTGGCTCTGGCCACAACTGCTGCTGCTATAGAGTACTTATGGATGTGCAGCTTATTCCTGTGTTGCTGCTGCTGTTCTCAGGCACTGCTCTGTCGCCTGGTCTTGCAACAGCTGCTGTACTCATCAGATACTGCTCTTGCTCCTAGCAATGTTCTTCACTGTAATAGAAAAGAGATAAAATATTGCAATTAAAATCAAATTTGTATATAAAATCCAAATGCTTAAGTTATTGCCATGCAATAACGTATGCATTATATTTAAGTCTTTATTTCTTATTTCTTGCTGGAACCATTTAAACCTTCCTATTAGTTCCACTTTATACTATGACCATCCATTAATTAATAATTAAATCAATTATACATCATAAATAAAATTACACTAAATTAAATAATTTTTTAATATCTATTTTTTTAATTATCAGGGGAAAGCGCCAAGCTCTTACGAATTTATAGAGCTGGGAAGGGGTCAGGATAAGGATTTGGGATGGAACGGGGGGAAAGTAATGGTGCCCAACCACTTGGACGGTCGGGGATTGAATGCCGACCTGCATGAAGCGAGACCCACAATACCTGCCTGGCGAGTACATCCTCGCACCATGACCATCCATAACTTACTGGCAACAATGTTGTATCCACATTATTTTGTAAACATTAGTTACTCTCTCTCTCAACGTACCGGCGGCGTAAGTAGTGGATGGAGCGTGAGGAGGAGTATGTAAGTGGCAAATGGATTGGAGCCAGTGAGCGGGAGGCACTCTAGGTCAGCGGTCAGGGTAGGCAAGGTGTGGCTACACAGGACTCCAGTAGAGGCAGCGAGTCACAGACGTGACCTCAAGTGCAATATGAGACGGTCAGTGTTAGGCCTCATTTATTGTGAGAACACTGTTGACATGTTGATCGGAAGTGGTTTGGGAAGGATCAATACTAAGAGGAGGTTGAATAAAAGAGACGCCAGCAATGTGGCATATTTCATTCTGCAAAGGACCATGATGCTGGTGGTGGTGTGGACCTGGTATGGTGAGGACCATGATGCTGGTGGTGTGGACCTGGTATAGTGAGGACCTTGATGCTGGTGGTGTGGACTTGGTATGGTGAGGACCGTGATGCTGGTGGTGGTGTGGACCTGGTATGGTGAGGACCGTGATGCTGGTTGTGTGGACCTGGTATAGTGAGGACCTTGATGCTGGTGGTGTGGACCTGGCATGGTGAGGACCGAGATGCTGGTGGTGGTGTGGACCTGGTATGGTGAGGACCATGATGCTGGTTGTGTGGACCTGGTATAGAGAGGACCTTGATGCTGGTGGTGTGGACTTGGTATGGTGAGGACCGTGATGCTGGTGGTGGTGTGGACCTGGTATGGTGAGGACCATGATGCTGGTGGTGTGGACCTGGTATAGTGAGGACCTTGATGCTGGTGGTGTGGACTTGGTATGGTGAGGACCGTGATGCTGGTGGTGGTGTGGACCTGGTATGGTGAGGACCGTGATGCTGGTTGTGTGGACCTGGTATAGTGAGGACCTTGATGCTGGTGGTGTGGACCTGGTATGGTGAGGACCGAGATGCTGGTGGTGGTGTGGACCTGGTATGGTGAGGACCATGATGCTGGTTGTGTGGACCTGGCATGGTGAGGACCATGATGCTGGTGGTGTGGACCTGGTATAGTGAGGACCTTGATGCTGGTGGTATGTACCTGGTATGGTGAGGACCGTGATGCTGGTGGTGTGGACCTGGTATGGTGAGGACCATGATGCTGGTGGTGTGGACCTGGTATGGTGAGGACCGTGATGCTGGTGGTGTGGACCTGGTATGGTGAGGACCTTGATGCTGGTGGTGTGGACCTGGTATAGTGAGGACCATGATGCTGGTGGTTGTGTGGACCTGGTATGGTGAGGACCGTGATGCTGGTGGTGGTGTGGACCTGGTATGGCGAGGACCATGATGCTGGTGGTGTGGACCTGGTATGGTGAGGACCATGATGCTGGTGGTGTGGACCTGGTATGGTGAGGACCATGATGCTGGTGGTGTGGACCTGGTATGGTGAGGACCATGATGCTGGTGGTGTGGACCTGGTATGGTGAGGACCATGATGCTGGTGGTGTGGACCTGGTATAGTGAGGACCATGATGCTGGTGGTTGTGTGGACCTGGTATGGTGAGGACCGTGATGCTGGTGGTGGTGTGGACCTGGTATGGCGAGGACCATGATGCTGGTGGTGTGGACCTGGTATGGTGAGGACCATGATGCTGGTGGTGTGGACCTGGTATGGTGAGGACCATGATGCTGGTGGTGTGGACCTGGTATGGTGAGGACCATGATGCTGGTGGTGTGGACCTGGTATGGTGAGGACCGTGATGCTGGTGGTGTGGACCTGGTATGGTGAGGACCTTGATGCTGGTGGTGGTGTGGACCTGGTATGGTGAGGACCGTGATGCTGGTGGTGGTGTGGACCTGGTATGGTGAGGACCATGATGCTGGTGGTGTGGACCTGGTATGGTGAGGACCATGATGCTGGTGGTGTGGACCTGGTATGGTGAGGACCGTGATGCTGGTGGTGTGGACCTGGTACGGTGAGGACCTTGATGCTGGTGGTGTGGACCTGGTATGGTGAGGACCATGATGCTGGTGGTGTGGACCTGGTATGGTGAGGACCATGATGCTTGTGGTGTGGACCTGGTATGGTGAGGACCATGATGCTTGTGGTGTGGACCTGGTATGGTGAGGACCATGATGCTTGTGGTGTGGACCTGGTATGGACTCAGCCGAGTTAGCTGCGTATTGGTTCAACATGTCCAAGTGGTCGCGACTCACACTCACCGAGCAGCCAGCCGATGTCCCGTGGTGAACTCTGTGATTGGTTGGTTGTGAGTGTGAGTGACTGACATTTGGCTGGTGATTTGAGAGAGAGTTGAGGTGGTCTCCCAAGAGTGGATATTTAAAGATTGGGTAATTAGGATTTAGGATATGACCAGCGGTGGCTGGTGTAGATCTGGGTTTATGGGTTGGTGTATCAACTTGTGATATACATTGTGTATATAGTTCAAATGCAGAATATTTATACCTAGTGGCGTTTAGTTAACCCCTGTGATCCCTTGTCACTTTGGAGGCAATTCCCAATTCAAATTCCCGTCAGTACAGTGGCTAGTTCTGCACTCTCACAGTGCATAGTCACAGTACGAGAACGTTCCCCTCTATAGAGATATAAATAAAAATCTAAGAAGGCACCTAAATAGTCCGAAGTAGATATTATGACTGGAAAGCATTTTCTATAATCTGTGGTAAATGTAGAAAACTCAATGTGACAAAATATGAAATTAGAGGAAAAAGTTAAAAAAAAAGTATTTTTAGAACACTGGTAATTGAGAGAAAGCGTGGACGGCTCGTTGACTGTGGTGGCTGGCGTGTAGCAAAGAGGGATCTCCGTATGGTCACCCTCTGCACCGGGATCTCCCCGCTGTCGTTGGCAGCTAGGTGCGGTGACGTTGTTTAACATATCTGTAGTGCTCTTTTATGTGATAGTTAGGTGTAGGATGCACTCTTTTGTTTTTACATGGCCCAGTGGCGGCTGGCAATAATTGTTGACTGTTCCATCCATTCTAGAGATTGTGTTAACTTGAATTGAGGTTCATTCTTATGCACCTGTCATATTATTACCTGTTATTGAAGTTGCTGTATCACATTACTAACTATCAAGAACCTTATTTACGTATGTGAAGTGCTGTTAGAATATATGAATTGGGTATATCAAGTTGTGGAAAGATTACAAAGTAATCCATTCCATTCACCTGGACATCCACAGTGTGGATGGCAATTTATATTACAAATTAATGTAACTTATGTGCCTATATCCCAGATTTTGTGGGACCATTAGTCAAAGTTAATACCAAGTCTTTTAAATAACACCTCAATTGTAATAGTGATTTTGTAAAGCAACTTTAAGACCAATAAATAAAAGTCTTTTGTAATTATGGAAACAATTATTTTCCTTTGTATCCCATAATATTGTTGGGCCCCTAGGAGAGGGAGGTGTATGTTCCCACTCAGGTATGTTTGATATATTATTTACAATTATGGCTATTATAAAGCAGACTCTGGAGTTCTTTCAGATATTATGCAGTAAAGGACGGGTTTCGATAGTTTGTTCTTCAGTGCATGGCTTAAAAGCTGGTGGCCTTACATGGCAGTTTGTGGTCTCCTTTGGGTATGATGATAGATGGAATTACTGGTGTCAATTTCACTTTGCCTCAGATCATCATACTATCATGCAAGAGGAGCCACACATCTATGGCTCATCCAATAAAATCAGCAGACTTCTAGATGTTACTACTGCTCGGCTTAGACTCGGTTACAAGTATCTCTGGGAATTCTCATTCTCTGCTGATGTAGACCTGACCAAATGTAAACTGTGTCAACAAGATTATTCGCACACCCTCCGTCACTATGTGATGGAGTGCGAAAAGATACGTGAATTTAGAGACAATTCTATAACCAATGTTCCAGCGATGTGTCAATATTTAATTCAAAATGATCTGCTACCAGAAATTTTAGCCAAATATCCCCAGTTTGCTAACTGTAGTTAGTAACTAAGTGATTGTAACCTATCCACCGCTGCCCACTGGATGGGGGGCGGTGTGCAGGACAAACATATAAATTTTGACACTAGCTCTCCACATATGTCAGTTGCTTAATTTAGAACCTGTACTTGAGGTCGATCTCGAACCCATTGTTGATGTGATGACTTATATTGAATTTTGTAACTAGCTCATCAATATTGTAACTTGCTTAGCTAAATGAATTGTGGGGTTCAGTCTCTGAGCCCATTATGTGCCTCTGTAACCCTTTCCACTACCGCCCACAAGATGGGTATGGGGTGCATAATAAATGAACTAAACTAAACTAACTCCTTTGGGTATCTAATGTGGTACCCATTAGCACATTAGGTGCCCTTGCGTGGACTGGTAAGTCCATGTAAGCATTGGCCGGTAGGGTTACGCTACCACATTTCTTATTTGTATGTCAATCTGGGTGACAGATCGTAATGCATCACTTTGTGAAAATTCCTTGCCAAACTCCCAAGCCGTTTTGCGTCATATGGGAAAAAAATTATTACTGGATATTTATGACTTGCTAACCTCAGTTCAGTGTGCTCTGTGCAGCATAAATCATGAGTTTATCTTACCTAACCAAGGGGCTAGTACACGGTGCCTACTCAAAATCATTATCCTCAGGCAAATTTTCTTGCCTAGCACATACTTTGAGTAAATCTTCTGTGTATTGAGGAAGGATTGGTAAATCTCGATTGAATTTTATGCTAACTAACATAATTTTTTTTAATATGTGGCAAATGTGAGGTAATGAGTTTCTGATTAGAAAATCTGTACATATCGCCTCCATAAAAAATTATGGGTAGACATATTTAAATTTTTCAATAAAGTTAGAAATTAAGTGAGATGATCATTATACTTGGCCTTACTATTCCGTTCAAACAGTAAACTATTCAAACTGCTAATTGAAGCTGCTCTGACCGCACGGCCTCTATCTTTGTTTACTGGTGATCTATATTACAAATCAGCGGCAGTCCTGGTGTGGTGTTCTTCTTTTCAACACCCGAGATTCTCCTGGGAAGAAGATTCTTCTTCTAGCATGTTTACACCATCACAAGAAAATCACCCGAACTCACCTTTGGTTATGCCAGATAATATATCTTAAACTGGTGACTGGAAACCAAAACCACGAGCTTAGTCTTACATATTCTCGAAGCTAATGCACCAAGCCTTAGTGCTATACTACACGAAGGTAAGAGCCAAATTGAGTTAGGGCCTCTATTAATAGTGAATCACATTAATTTTAGTATGATAGCCATTTGATACTGGTAGATATAGCCCTTCCAGTCATATTTTTTTATTTTGTAGCAATTATATTCGAGCTGGACTTTATTCTACGTTTTGCCGTCAAGTTATTTTTTCCCTTGGCCGCCCTGGGGGATGTGTCATGCTCGATTAAAGTTATAATTCTCGGTCAGACTTTAACCTGGCTGTGGTGAAGGATAGGTAACTATAAAGGTGTACCAGCTTTATATATTCCTTTTATGTTCCACATGTTCGGTTGTTACCATCGCGGAACAGGGAACTAACTTGATTGTAAAGTTTTTCCTATAAAAAGAATAATCGTATTTTAAGTCTTACTCAATTACGAAATTTGGTATAATATTTTCTTTTAAGAGGCATATTTATTATATTAATAGATATAATTTTTTTATTTTTTTATTGGAAGGCTAGTCGAATGCGACCCCTTAATAGTTTTTGTATTAACACATTTTGGTACATATGCATTTGTGCAGCTACCCTAGACAATATAAATAGAAGTATAGGGGTGTTAAAAAGATGTTACATGATGCTAAAAATTCCCATCACACAGGATGGTTTGTCATACAAAGGCATGTGATAAGTAATCTGCACTGGCAAACTCTGGGTGCATTATGAGGATAATATCATGAACACAAGAGTGAATAAGGTAGCAGTGATACTAAAAGTCTCCATCTCGCAGGAAAGTTAGTCATACAAGGCCATATGTTCAGTAGCCTGCACTGGCAAATTTTGGGCGCAATATGAGGATATCCTCAAGAACTCGAGAGTGTGTAAAGTAATTGCAAAGTTCCAGGTACCTCATACCAATGAGTCTGATAACTGGGCATTCCAGAGATTGCACCTGGAGTGCTGAGGATTGGGAGATCCGTCAGCTGCAGCCACCTGCCACAGGTAACGGTAACTCAACCTGATGCTGGTAACTACTGTGTCGCACAGCCTGGTGGACGTTTGTGCTGCACATAAATATAGGTTTCAGATCTGAAGAAATCATACCTTTTTATATTAGTGCTTTCAGGTCGTTGGGCGTCAGTAATTTTTTTCCTATCAGACCTGAGTGTCTGGAACAATATAGTTTTGACAGCAGAGATGGGGGGATAACTAGGTCTAATTCAACTTTATATTTGTTACACGCTAATATGGCTGCAATGTCTGTCTCATTATGATTGATTATATTTATGTGTGATGGTATCCATACAAATGAGATTCGAAACCCTTTACTCTGTGCAGCAATTAGGTCATTTATAATTGCTAGTATGAAATTGTTGCTGTCGATCTTCCAGGAGAAGTTTTCCATTGCTTGAAAAGCAGACTTTGAATCATAAAATATTATTGCTCCTCGGTTTCTTAATGTTCTGGTAGCTAGTTGTAGTGCCGCTAGTTTTGTTTGTGTGGGGATCATCCAGTTGTTTAACCTGACACCGATAGTCTGTGTGCAAATATCATTTCTATAGAACCTATATGCTGCTTCAGTCCGTCCAGTAGAAGATTGGACTGTGCCGTCGGTATAGAGACAGTACTCGTGAGATCTTAAATGTTCTATGGAGGAGGCAATTGTTTTAAGAAAAGCAAGATTCTCATTACCTTTCTTGGTGACGGGTGTGTATGATATTTGAATGGTGGGGTATAGATAAAGAGGAATATCAGAGTAGGTAGATTGCACTTTAACGGAATGTTGAGTTTGATGAGATTATAGGCAATTTTACTCAGCCATTTGTCATAAAAGGAGTGAATTTGTATGTTGGCACCTGACAATAGGGTGTTTACAGCACTGAATAATTTGTCTCTGAGCAATGCAGGAGATGTAGGGTCTCTCGTGACTTTAGGGTAAAAGGTAGTGTTGACTTGCATGATTCTCTCTAGTATGGTTGGAAGCTTCAGTTCTTCCCTCATGTTGATGAGTCTTGTGCATCTTGGGGCATCAAGAATTATCCTCATGGCTTCATTCTGTACTACTTCAAGTTTGTCCAACACGGAGGCGGGGAAGTTAATTAGGTGCAAGGCATGATAATCAACTAGAGATCTAACAAATACCATATAGAATAGTCTAGCATATTTATTATTGATACAAATATTCTTACCAGTAAGTGTTTTCAGTGTTTTTCAGTCTTTCTTTGACCCTACGACGTAGATCGTTTACAATGTCACTGTTAATACCAACTCCAAGGTATTTGTTCTGCCAACGCGTTTCAATATTCTGGTTGTTGACCTTGAAAGTTAGAGGGACACGAATTTTCTCATGGGGATGGAGAGCTCTGGATTTAGTTATATAGAAAACAAGATCACATATAATGCTTTTCACAGCAAGTGAATCAAGTAGAACTTGCAGTCTAGTTTGAGTATTTGCAACAATGAATATGTCATCAGCATAACAGATGATGGCTTCGTCAGGTAGTGTGGGAATATCAATTGTTAATTTATGTATCAGAACAGTGTTGGGCTAAGCACTCCACTCTGGGGAGTACCCAACTCAAAAAGTGCACAATGTTTACTTTTGACCCCCCCTTGGAAAGGACTGAGGCGGTTCTATTACTCAGGTAATATCAGCAGTCTTGAGCCATATCAGCAGTCTTCCCTTATCTCCAAAAGAAGAAAGAAGACACCTCCTGAAGACAGACTATCTCTACCTGAATGAAGAAGCACCGCTACTGCCGCCTTTCTGACCCGTCTCCCAGCCTAGTCAGATGTTGGGTTGTTTTCAGCATCGACCAAAGACACGCAGCTGGGTCAAGCCATGACACTTTCTCTTCAACTTCAGCTTTTCCTCTCACCGACTTCTCTTCAGCTGTCCCCATTTCAAGGCTCGCCGCATGGGCATCTTCTCCTGTATTATTGGATTGGTTTGGATTATTTTAATATTATTTCTGTTTGCTGTATCAAAACCTGTTTGGAGGTCAATAAATGAGGCCTGAGAGCATGGCCCCCTCTGTAATAAAATATTCAGCAAAGCAAGTTTGTGTACTTCTTCCAAGAAAGAAATCATTCACGCTAGGAGCAAGGTGAGGCCTAATTCGAAACATTAGTCTGTCGAGTATAATCTTCTCAAGAACTTTACACTTGCACGATGTCAGAGAGATGGGTCTGAATTTTTGTGAATTAGGCGCTTGGGTATGGGTATTATGAGTTCCTGTGTCCAGCGGTCAGGTAAGACACCCTGCCTTAGACTTTGATTAAACAATTCTAGCAAAGGACTGTTTGGCAGCACAGCAAGTATTCTCCTGGTATTGTATGTTATGCCATCCTCTCCAGGAGAGGTATATCTTCAGGTTATCTTGAGATGATTTCGGGGCTTTAGTGTCCCCACGGCCCTGTCCTTGATCAAGCCTCCACCCCCAGGAAGCAGCCCGTGACAGCTGACTAACTCCCAGGTACCTCTTTACTGCTAGGTAACAGGGGACAACAGGGTGAAAGAAACTCTGCCCATTGTTTCTCGCCGGCGCCCGGGATCGAACCCGGGACCACAGGATCACACCTTACTTTTAGTAAGGAGGTAGCCTTACTTTTCTTGAGTGCATTTTTTATTTCAGCGGTGGTTATATCATAGTTATCATCTGGCCCTATTTCACTTCAATATTTCAATATTGAAGTTACGATTTATTTTGGTACTAGCCAGACGGTCTTGTACATCTTGGGGCAGACTGTTTATACTGGCAGTGCTCGCATATTATTATAGCAGCATGTCGGCATAGTCTACAGGTGAATGGTGATCAAGTTGACGACTTCTAGGATGAGAAATCCTTTTAATTAATTTTATTCCACATTTGGGATGAGGATGTTGCCTTGCAAAAACTGTCCACAGTGCTGGTTATACACCTGTTCCTTTAGCTCTCTAAACTCTCGGCTGGCATTAAGAAATGTGTTGAGGGTGTCAGCTTTTTATGTGTTTTATACTGCTCAGCTTAAGTGAGAACTCTGTCATGCAGGGGCTTAAGGCGTGAGTCAGTGAACCACCTCAATCCCTTCCTCGCTGTTTTGGGTCTTGTGGATTTTACAATATTGTCATAAAAATCGGTAACTTCAGTGACCAGGTCCACATAGGTCCTCACTTCAGTGACCAGGTCCTCACTTCAGTGACCAGGTCCTCACTTCAGTGACCAGGTCCTCATAGGTCCTCACTTCAGTGACCAGGTCCTCATAGTTCCTCACTTCAGTGACCAGGTCCTCATAGGTCCTCACTTCAGTGACCAGGTCCTCATAGGTCCTCACTTCAGTGACCAGGTCCTCACTTCAGTGACCAGGTCCTCACTTCAGTGACCAGGTCCTCACTTCAGTGACCAGGTCCTCACTTCAGTGACCAGGTCCTCATAGTTCCTCACTTCAGTGACCAGGTCCTCATAGGTCCTCACTTCAGTGACCAGGTCCTCATAGGTCCTCACTTCAGTGACCAGGTCCTCACTTCAGTGACCAGGTCCTCATAGGTCCTCACTTCAGTGACCAGGTCCTCATAGGTCATCGCCTCAGTGACCAGGTCCTCATAGGTCCTCACTTCAGTAACCAGGCCCAGCAATGACGGTAGTAAAACAGTAGGAGTTATACCATTCAGAAATGCAGTATTTGAAGTGTATGTGTAAACTTTCAGGGATATTGATTATTTCTCTTTTAAAAATTTGGGGTTTGACATTATTTATGGTGTATGAACTAGGGATGGCAAAATGATCACTAACTAATTTGTGAACAATTGATCCATTGACAGCATTATCGATGAGACCGTGACCAGTGACATAATCAAGTCTACAACCTCTGGGGAGTGTGACGTTAGATGAGTTAAAGTTGAATACTGACATGTTATTGTCTCAAAGATATTTAACAAAAGCCTAACCATTTCTATTTGTTTTGGTCTCATCCGAGCTAGTGTGTCAGGTTACCTTGAGGATACCTGATGTATGGCATTAAAATCATCCATCTCAATGGTTTGAGGGCTGCTGGTGATTTTTGGAAGACAAACTTCGACCATTTGATCGCACCTTACATATACATTAACTAAGTTAATAAAGCTGGTTGCTGTAATAGTCTGAAACTGCTGATAATATGAATTGTCACTTCTGTGGTTTTTAACAGGTTTACCTTCTAGATTACTTTTAACATACGTTAAGATACAGACATCATGTGAACCAACATGTGAGAATACTACATAATCTGAGAATTTGGGTGGTGTTCTGTTTTTTGTACTTGCAGTGTATAGTTCCTGCAGGCACAGTACATCAGTGTTGTTGGCACCAGCGTACATCATTAGATCAAACAGCCGCCTGCGCACGCTTCTCACATTCCACGTGAGAAATTTTTGTGATTCTGTCGTGAGTAATATTGTTCATGAACTTGACGAAGAGAAGTATTTACAAGGCTCACAAGTTGCAGACTATTGCTTACAAGTGACACTTTTTCAGGGTCAATAATATTAAAGAGATCTCTCATTTGTGTAATGGCCAGTTGATTGTCTTCACCTTTCCTAGCTTTTATAAGCATGTCTGAGATTATTATCCGTGGTATATAATATTGATGCTATTAACTGGAGATAGTGAAGACACTAACGCCAGATGTAGTGAATGGTTAAATGTACTTCTGGAGTTGGTGATGACACTAGCGCCAGATGTACAAGTGACCTCAGTCAGAAAGCACGGCACTAACAACAAATAAATGCTGTAATGACAGCATATTATTGTAAGACTGCACAGGGAGGCATAGAGCCGCTGCCGGAGCTCAAAACCTTGGCACTCCTTACCACTGAGTCATGGAGCTTCCGTAACTACTGAAGGTAGTTGTCAGAGTAGCTCATAGGTGTCTCACACTAATCATTTATTGATGTGTGTGGGCTATGAAAATGATTCGAGTCCAAAGTATCCAGAGCAACACCTTTGATCACTTTCAAGCGTAAGGGCAGAGTCAATAATTCGTACAAGGGTCTTAGAAGGTATGAACATAAAGGCACTTGTAGTTTCAACAATAACAATTTAATAATAAAACTCAATACTAGTGATACAAGACAAGAATAGTTTAACATTGCGTTAAAGCCCGGCGTGGCGGTGTCAAATCTAGGCAAATCTGAAGAAACGCACTTTCGGTTCAGACCGCTCGCGGTGCCAACAATAACTACACTTAACACAGTGGGCGACCACTCCAGACGCAAGTGGCAGCTCGTCACGACTGCGGCAAACAATAATAACAACACAAATAAAACAACAGGCAGACCAGTCACTGAGACCCGCCTTCCGTGCAACACTCAAGTAATTACGTTAAGGCTCGCTTCTCAAGACGGAAGTCAAGCAATCAATTACGTTAATACACAAAGACAGACTGATGACACTTGATCAAATCAATTATATTACGTTATTTAGTAAATCCAATTACGTTAATCTGTCTTCAAGACAGTCACATCAAACAAGGTAAATTACGTTAATAACACTCTGTCAACACAGACAGTCAAGCAATCAAAAGAACTCAATGAAGTCAAACAACAACTTCCTGGTAATTAGCAATCCCTGAGTAATCGCTCAAGGTCCTGTCAAACTTGACAGTTCAACTTAACTCACATTAACGCTAGACGATCACTGAGACCGCTTGACAAACATTGATTAGTCAACACAATTGCTAATCACCTCTCATTAATAATGATGTTAAGTAAATTACAATAACTCTATGACACTAACTTCACAATAATGAACACTAAGTAACCCTGACTTTCCAATAATGAACACTACGTCACAACAACACTGGGTCACTAGACCAACACAAAACAGTGCACAATTCAGTGCTTAACAACAGCACTGAACACCACAACACACTGACACTTATGTCAATAAAAGGATTGAATACAATAATAGTACAATAACACTCTTATTTAAAATCACTGCATGTGTAAATGTGTTAAATATAGTGTAACACCGGTACTGGCATCTGCAGGCAAATGCACCTCCGCCACCATTGTAGATTACAACGCAACCGGAGCGACCCCCGCCGTCGCCGGAAGATTCACAGTCGTCAAACTCGCCAACATCAGCCCATGCAGCAGAAGCCGGGCGATCCGACGCTTGTCGTAGAACAGCAGCATCCTCAACCACATGGGGAACCAGGCCAGGCACAGGATGAGGCGCTGTATCCATCCCAGCACCCATCACAGCCAGGACACTAGGCGAGGATGCAGGGCCAGGCGCAGCAGCAGAAGACGCGGGAGAGGAAGACGGCGATGCCTCGCAGTGACCACCAGGAATGCCCATAGGAGCAGCAGGAACTGCGACAGGAGCAGGAATATCAACTGACGGCACTGCAACTCCCAGAGTAGGGTCCACAACAACCGGAGGAATGTCGGGCGGCACAGGGGGAGCTGCATCTTCTAACGGGTTGCTCACTTCCTCACCTCCAGAGTCCTCTTCCAGCGGGAGTGGCGGGAAATCCTCTTCCTTGAACATGTTCACGGGAGCAGTCGCAGCCTCAGTGCATCCGGCAGCTTGATGCCCCAACAGGCCACAACGAAAACAAGTTCGTGGTTGCCGGGCATAGTACACCCGGACATAGTACCCTAAAAGCCGGACAGAAGATGGAATGTCCGACTGCAGGCGAATCCCTAGGGTACGAATGTTGGCCCTCATACCCGTAAACTTGCCAGAAGACAGCGTGGGCGTCTACATACTAACGACGGCACCAAACCGCTGGAAGAAATGCCGGAGGAGGGTCTCGGGAAACTCCATGGGGGCCCCATGGACACTCACATACGTCATGGCACCGCTACGATCTGTAATGGCCACAGATCCGGTGCCATCCTTCCGCAGCAAGGTACGCCCCTCGTACCTTCGGAGAAAGACACGGTACACCACTTCTCCAACAAACTTTATAACTACACGGTGAGCAGTTACCAGCTCAACACCGAAGATGTCCATTACCGGGATACAGAGAGCATGTCACACATGACAAGCTCCACCACAGGGTATCCCGCATGCCCAGTAAACCCCAATCCCATGGAGTTGACCCTCACAGCATGGGAAAGATGATGTCGGCCATAGCAAACGTGCCATATCAACACCAATCTGGAGGGAACAGCAGGGAGGGTAGATACACCTACATGCCCTGCAGACTAAAGCGGCAAACACCCCAACTACCAGAGAGGCCAGGCGACACGTCCATACCTTACGGCTGCTAGGGTGCAACTCATGCACAGTAATAAAATTTGTAAAATATAGTGTACGATGACAAACACACTTAAGGTTCAGTTACAGTTATCACACAGCTGTAATAGGCCTTTACCTATTGTGCTTCCTCGGGGAATCGAACTTTTTCCTGTGGGGGGATTATGAAGAATAAACACCGATCGGCTGACTGGGTCAACACAAGGAATTTGGCACTTGAGACGAATGATACAGTGAAATAATAGTTTTCGTATTCACTTTGATTGTACCGGTATATTCCACACTCGGCAAAAATTCCCACACTCACTATGACCTTGATTGTACTGGTATAATCCACACTTGGCAAAAATTCACACTCACTATGACCTCTGTTGATTGACGACAGAAGGCGGAATAAGGAGAGCAGGGTAGCCACAGGGTAGAGAAACGATAGGCAGAGTTTCTTTCACCCTATGCCCCTGTTACCTAGCAGTAAATAGGTACCTGGGAGTTAGTCAGCTGTCACAGGCTGCTTCCTGGGGTGTGTGTGTGTGGGGTGTGGAAAAACTAGTAGTAGTAGAAACAGTTGATTGACAGTTGAGAGGCAGTCCAAAAAGAGCAGAGCTCAACCCCCGCAAGCACAACTAGGTGAATATGTGAGGAGGAGTAAGGAGAGTGGGGTAGCCATGTGGGGTGGAATAAGGAGAGTGGAGTAGCCACGGGAGGTGGCAGAGACTGCCTCGGACAACGAGGGGTGACGAGATGGTGTAGCCACGAGACACTAAGGCCTAGAATCGCCTGGCTCCCATACTGATGAATTCGGGAGCGAGCTTATAAATGTACACCGGGTATATACTTTAGCGTGAGTTTTTTGAAGGTTGACTGAATGCATGCTGAAATAACTTTGGGGCACCACGTGGTAAGTGCACGAGGTGAACAGCACGGTGGACGAAATAATCAGAGTCCACACTCCCCAATATTTTGAATATCATTGCTGAATCTTTACTCAAACACAAGGAATCGCATTACTCGATCCCTTCCACACAGTTTACTTAGCGATATGGTGACGGATCGCACGGTACTCAGCCGATAAACACTTATACTTGGCTACAGTCCAGTTGCACCTGTGGACTGTGTACCAGCCGTCACACGTGTGACGGCCGGTATTTCTATCTTGTATCTTTGTTATGTGACATCTACCAGCGCCCTGCGATTACCGGATTCAGCGACGGTAACGTGAGGGAGGGTAGATTCATTTAAGCTGGCTGAACTGTGATGTAGACAGGCAAATTACCGGAACAGGACAAACCACGTCTACACAAGACAACGCTGGAGTTCAGAATGAGGTTTCTCTAGGCAGGAAATCTTGAGGCCGCGTGCGTCCCTTTGGTGGTGAAACGGCCAATCAGGTTCGAGCATCGTGTAGGCACAGGTGCTGCGACCAATGGCAGAGAACATGCCGATGACGTGACGTCACGATCTAGGGACCGTTACCCCAAGACAAGTGCATGCCTCTCTCTCTCTCTCTCGCTCTGTCTCTGGGAGACCAGAGACCAAAATTCAGGCTGATCCTGTAACTATTGATCCAGAAATGCTACAGCAACGATCGTTACTTTTCTGGACAGCTGAGGGTGTCTGCTTTCCAAAGACACCAAATTTCGACCTTCTATCTGCCATATTAAGAAAGATATTACTTTGTGCACACTTGTGCACTCTCTGGGGATTTCTAAGGTCAAAATGGCGATTTTCTACTTCTATCAACTATGTGCAAGCTAACTCAGAGATGCAATCTCAGACAATGTCACATTCATCATGATTCATGGAGGTACAAGAGGTATTGTTTGGAATGAGTTCTTGAGTGCATTTTTTTATTACAGTTAAGACACATGGGTTTTCATTTGTTACACTCGCCACAGCGGTACTTTCAGCCCCAGATGAGGCGTCAATATTTGCTTAAGAGGTATCAACACTTACATCACTTGAAGGTATTTCATTAGATACTTCGCCATTCACTTCACACCTCGGGCTAGCGAGAATATCGATTGAACTTTGTTTCAAGTTGTCCATACACCTGAGTTCTTAGACAAAAAAGAAGTTGAGACTATTTAAAATTTCGCAAGTGTTTCTTGGAACTTATCGATGTTAATTTCCATTTTTCTCATGCGAGCTGATAGTTCCAACACCTCAATCTGCTGGCTGGAGTCAGACTTCCCAGTTAGGCCAGGAAAGGATGCCCAGCTCTTGGTGTCAGGAATGGTGAAGGGGCCATTCTGGGTTGCGAGTGGGCTGGTGTGGTGGTGGGATCGTCTCAGGTGGTGGGGCGGCTGGTGTGGTGGTGGGTTGCCACACTCTGCTGTACGGAGGACGACGCCTGTCACAGTCCTTGTGCCAGGCGGTCACACCTTCCGTGAGCACCTGGAACACTTGTGCTTGACGGTTGTGGATGTAGTTTCATCTGCCTCAAGAGCGTGGTCTTTATGGTATCTTTATCTTCGTGGTATTCTTTAGTTGGATGATTGGCTGCACATAAAACACAGGTGACTGGAGATCTAAAATGATTGGCTATGTGACCAAAGTGGTGACACTGATAACACATGACAGCTGAGGATACCCAGGGTGTTATGTGACAGGCTGGTTGGTAGGGGCCTAGAAAGTTGAAACGACTAGGGTACAGCGCTTCATTTTCCCAGACGATGACAATCTGTTTTAGTGACTTCCCCCCAGACTTGATTTGTCTTGCACTGTACACACCTGATAACTCTTTTGCACAGGAGATGTCAAGGTCAAGTGGTTAGAGACTGACACGGTATTCTTTGTACCTCCTAAAGACAGGCGTCGTCCTCCATACAGCACAGTGTGGCGACCCACCACCACACCAGCCCGCAGGAAAGTCGGCGTTTCTAAATGAGATGCCACCCACTTTACCTTGGAGTAGGGCAGAGATGGCGTTTTCATGGAAACTGGCTACATAGATGTAGGGTGAGGCGTGTCTAGGGCGTATAAGGTGTATGGGGTCAACAAAAGCACGAGGGTGATCACGGTTCATGCAAGAGTACCTCTTGTTACTGTTAACTTCAGGGGAAATGCCAGCCTTTCATATTTATCCCAGGTTGGTAGAGGAGGTTGTGTTCCGCCCTATGTGGGGGTGGCATTGGTCATCTTGACAGCAGTGTTGGCTTTCATGGTCTTTCTCTCTTTGCGTAAGGTATTCTGGCTTTTGTGGATAACAAAAGCAGTTTAATTCTTCTTCATCACTTGAGCTGACGTCCTCGTCATTCTGGGATGTAATGGGATAGAGTGCTTGTTCATACTGTACTTCAACTTCATACGGGGTGGGGGCTGAAGTGGACGCATATTCGTCTGGAGCATTTTGAAGAATGGCAAACGGGTCACTGTGGATGTCCCCAGCAGGCAGGGGAGTAGTAGCCATGATCACAAGAATCACAGCATGAAGCGATAAGACACGTCAGCTTTTACCATAGAGTAGCACCTCAGGCTATGGCTCGGACCCAGAGCAACAACAGGTGCTAATCATAATGCAGAAACAAAATGTGTAATTCAAACACCATGAGGAGGCACAACTAGGAGGCGGGTTACAGATTTTGATTGTTGCCGCCGGATGCGGCTAGTTTATTTTGCACCCCATACCCATCCTGTGAGCGGTAGCGCAAAAAGCATTACAGAGGGCACAAAAGGTCTTTATCAGAGCTCATCTTAGATTATTACATAAACAGTTTCATTTATCCTTCACACCTTATAGTTACAATGTCAGCTAGTTACAGAGAGAGTGCTATTTCAAGAGCTATACATTTACAATAAGTCATAATACATTAATGGTAGATCTTATCGCTAATACATAATAGTTTGACCAATGGAGATAGTCAAAGGGTAGCTTCTCTTTGTTATTAGTCTTCACAAGTCTACTTGTCTATTAGTCTACTTGTTTCTTCATCCCATATGTCGTTTAACTACTGGAAGCGAAATATGGATACAGTGCAAGGATTTCAGGTAATTTATTCATGGTAATAAGATAGGTTGCCATATCATAGAGAGTGAGCTTAGATCTATCTCTAAATGGCTCAACCTTACTACAATCCAAGATATAGTGTTCGAGTGTGTGTCCCTGTCTGTGTCCACACACTTTACACTTTACTTCATCTAGATCCCTATACAAGCCGAAATGCCAGACATACTTGTAGCCAAGTCTTATACGAGCTGTGATAACATCTGTTAGTCTACTTACTGTGTTACTTGCCCCATACACATGTTTTACTTCACACATTTCATTGTGATGAACAATGGACCTGCTAGTTCCAGTTTGCACAGTTCTACTTTCTTCAGATCCATCCAGGAGTTCGTGTCTAATGACACTTTTATTAAGGGACATATTTGATAACTCAAGATTCCGTTCAATACTGTCTTTATTTACTGCAGCCTTAGCAAGGGCGTCAACTTTGTCATGTTTCTGCAGGCCAATGTGAGAAGGAATCCACAACATTTTTATATATACCTTTTTGCTAAATATTCTTATATATCTACGTCTAGCTTCCAAGACAAGTACGTTATTACTTGATTGCAAACTGTTTATTGCTCGTAGTGAGGAAAGGGAATCGGAAGTAATTAAGCTGTCTACTTCAGTGTTGTCAATAATTTCGAGTGCTACCAGTATTGCTACCAACTCGGCTTGCAATTTGGATGCCCAGTTACTAATTCGGATATTCCTTCGAATTGTGCTGCCATCGGGCTGGTGAGCAATAACAGCACTTCCTGCCCTCCCTGTAGCTGTATTGAGTGATCCATCAGTGTATATGGTCTGTGCTATGTTGTTTTCAGCTTGTATATTATGAATGTGTTCTATGGTGCTTAATTTTAGCAGCAAGCTGAGCATGAGGGTTGTTAGTGATTAATTTCTTGATGGGGTATGCAGGGGTCAGGATGTCAAAAGGTACTATCTGCCAGGGTGAAAGGAAGTGCTGTGCTCTTTCATCTGTATATACATCGTGCAGTCCCATCATTTTAATATGAGTGGCTGTTCTTTGAATCCATTTAGACTGTAATATTAGAATAGCAAAAATGATGTATTTAGCATATATAAGGTCTCTGATAGACTATCATGCACCAGCTTTGGTCCTGCAAAATGGCAAAAGTATTGATAGACTGGAAAAAATGCAAAATGAAGCACTCATAATTATACTTGTCTGTCCTATAACTACCAAAGTTCTCAACATGCGGAAAGAATTAAATATATTTAGCATTCGAGACAGAATATTTGAAATTAATCCTATGATGGGACTAAAGCTTCTGCGTGATAACAAAAACAACATTATGTTGACATTGTCATTGTCAGTTGAACTGTTAGAACACATACGAAAGGGAACCAGCGGGGTACAGAGCGAGGCCCTCCTCCCCCCACACTCACTAAATAGGTAAGCACTGTTTTTAAAATGTCACGATTCAAGGCGGTTTTCGGGGCAAATGTGTATAACTGGTAGTACCAATATTACCAAAACACAGAGGCGTCAGTATAGTGGGGTTAGTAGTCCGTTGGCGCCATTAATACAAACTGCACAGGAAAACAGTTATAGGGAAGGGGGCAATAGGGGCTAAATTTCTGAAGCCCGGCGTGCCTGTATGCTTGTGGTCAGGCGTGAGGTAAGGGGAGGCGGCGTGTTTTTCACTGCCTGAGGAACCGATTAAAAAAATCGTGGTTTGTACGGATATCTGGTCAAATACACTGCTCGCCATTTTAATACCTTGGTGAAAACTTCCAGAAACAAGATGGTGTATATCACTGCTCGGTTGTAGACTCCTTAGAACCAACACTACCCATTTTGTAGTAGTTCCACGTGAGAGGAAGGTCCAGTGTGACCGCTCTCTCCTGCGGTACAAGGCTGACTGTCCCTTATCAAACCATTATTGTTAATAATATAGTGAACAAAACCACAGGAGCCTTGATGAGGGTTCGAACCTTTGCGCTGGATGTTCTCAGATGCACGCTAGTCTACTGTACCACGGCATGGCAACAGAATTGCAACTTGGAGTGCTACTTCCCTCACAAGGATACCAAGGCTTCCACTGAAGCCTAACCGGGGTTTGACACAATTCCCTCGTGCACTCGGGCTCTGTCAACCCAATAGTTCTACCCTTGACACAGAAATCACAATAACATGATATATCAATTGAACAAATCCACAAGGGCCTTGATGAGGGTTCGAACCTATGTGTCAGAGGTAGAACTATTGGGTTGACAGAGCCCGAGTGCATGAGAGAATTGTGTGAAACTCCGGTTAGGCTTCAGTGGAAGCCTGGGAATCCTCGAGAGGGCAGTAGAACTCCAAGATGCAATTATTTTACCATGTCGTGGTACAGTTGGCTAGAGCGCGTCTGGGAACACTCAGCGCTTAGGTTTGAATTCCCATCAAGGTCTCTTGAGGATTTGTTTATTTGATATATCACGTTATTGTGATTTCTGTGAGTAATAAATTTAGTCGGACCAGAATTGGATACAAATTATCCTAAAGGATATTATATAAATTAAACTATGACAATAAGATTGATAATTATTATACTTACGATAAAGAAGGAGTGAGTACTTGAGGTGCTAGGTTTTACTATCTATTTTTTTTCGATTCAGCTCCAAACCTTATTTCCATAAATTTAATAATTCAGTTTTGAGAGTTCGACAATTTATGTGTTAGACAGTTTATATGTGCACATATGCACCATTTCCTATACTGGCGGCAGCATCATATAAATGTCCATATTTATATATATTGTTCAATGTTATTATATATATGCTAGACCCTTGGCATAATTTACTGGTAATTTCCGGTGTTTGTGCTAAATTAACCTTATGCTATGGTAATGAAGTATTCTTGTGATGAGGTATTGTTGGAGGAGATGAGGTTGATTGATTGATTGATTGTTGCTGCCGAAGGCGGCTAGTTTATTGTGCACCCCATACTCATCACGTGAGCGGTAGCGCAAAAGCATTACAGAGGGCACAAAAGGTCTTAATCAGAGCTCATCTTAGATTATTACATAAACAATTTCATCTATCCTTCACACCTTATAGTTACAATGTCAGCTAGTTACAGAGAAAGTGCTATTACAAGAGCTACATATTTACAGTAAGTCATCATACATTAATGGTAGGTCTTATCGCTAATACATAATAGTTTGACCAATGGGGATATTACAGAGTCATAGGGGAGATTCTGTTTATTATTAGTCCTCACAATACACTACTTGTTTCTGAATCTCATATGTCGTTCATCTACTGGAAGCGAAATGTGGGTACAGTGCAAGGATTTCAGGTAATTTATCCATGGTAATAAGATAGGTTGCCATATCATACAGAGTGAGCTTAGATTTATCTCTAAAAGGCTCAATTTTACTACAATCCAAGATATAGTGTTCGAGTGTGTGTCCCTGTCTTTGTCCACACACTTTACTTCATCTAGATCCCTATAGAAGCCGAACTGCCAGAGATATTTGTAGCCAAGTCTTATACGAGCTGTGACAACATCTGTTAGTCTACTGACTTTGTTACTTGCCCCATACACATGTTTTACTTCACACATTTCATTGTGATGAACAATGGACCTGCTAGTTCCAGTTTGCACTGTTCTACTTTCTTCAAATTCATCCAGGAGTTCTCGTCTAATGACACTTTTAAGAGACCTATTTGATAACTCAAGATTCCGTTCAATACTGTATTTACTGCAGCCTTAGCAAGGGCGTCAACTTTGTCATGTTCCTGCATGCCAATGTGAGAAGGAATCCACATTTTTATATTTACCCTCTTGCTAAGTATTCTTACATATCTACGTCTAGCTTCCAAGAAAAGCACGTTATTACTTGATTGCAAACTGTTTATTGCTCGTAGTGAAGAAAGGGAGTCAGAAATAATTAAGCTGTTTACTTCAGTGTTGTCAATAATTTTGAGTGCTACCAGTATCGCTACCAACTCTGCCTGCATTGTGGACGCCCAGTTACTAATTCGGATATTTCTTTGAATTGTGCTGCCATCGGGCTGATGAGCAATAACAGCACTTCCTGACCTCCCTGTAACTTTACTGAGTGATCCGTCAGTGTATATAGTCTGTGCAATGTTGTTTTCAGCTTGTATATTGTGAATGTGTTCTATGGTGCTTAATTTAGCAGCAAGCTGAGCATGAGGGTTGTTTGTGATTAGTTTATTGATGGGGTATGCAGGGGTCAGAATGTCAAAAAGTACATTCTGCCAGGGTGGAAGGAAGTGCTGTACTCTTTCATCTGTATATACATCGTGCAGTCCCATCATTTTAATATGAGAGGCTGTTCTTTGAATCCATTTAGACTCGCTAATTCCATTTCGTATGTGTTCTAACAGTGCAACTGACACAATGTTCTTTTTGTTATCACGCAGAAGCTTTAGTCCCATCATAAGATTAATTTCAAATATTCTATCTCTAATGCTAAGTATATTTAATTCTTTCCGCATGTTGAGAAGTTTGGTAGTTATAGGACAGCCAAGTATAATTCTGAGTGCTTCATTTTGCATTTTTTCAGTCTATCAATACTTTTGCCATTTTGCAGGACCAAAGCTGGTGCATGATAGTCTATCAGAGACCTTATATACGCTAAATACATCATTCTTGCTATTCTAATATTAACACCATATTTCGGGCTGTACCCCACTACAGTTCTGAGAGCCTTGAGTCTGTCTACATTGTTGATGTAACTTATTGACTGCAGTTGAGGTACAAGGGACAGACACACCAAGGTATTTGAAAGAAGAGACATAGTCTATTGGTATGTTATCTATCTTAAGTTTTTGTGGTCCACTTTTGCGGTTGCCAATTTGTCTGTTAAATACCTTAGTTTTAGCAGCGTTGATTACGAGACCAAGGCTCTCACAAGCTGTATGTATACAATTTAAGACTGTTTGCATTTCGTGGTGGGTTTTAGTATACACAAGGATATCATCTGCATAGCTGATAGTGATGTTTGCCGGACTAGTTGGGATTGATTTTAGTAAAGCATTAATTAGAACATTAAACAAGGTAGGACTAAGTACTCCTCCTTGTGGGGTGCCTAGTTGCATTACTTTAGTTTCACTCTTGTAGCCTTGGAACAGTGCAGAGGACATCCGGTTGGTAAGATAGCCTCGTATCCATTGTAATAAATGTCCCCCTATATACATTCTCGCTAATTCATACATAATCACTTCCCTATTAGCAATATCAAAGGCATTTTTTAAATCAAGAAATGTGTACTTGTGCCTTTTATCTCCATGAACAGTAAGAAAGGTTGTGATACAGTTGTGTACACTTTTACCATGTGTGAAACCATTGATATCAGGTGACATGTGCTCTTTAACTCTATACAATAATCTATTAAGCACCATTCTCTCAAAGGTTTTGCACATGCAACTGGTCAGTGAGATGGGAAGGAAAGCATCAGGTTGGCCAGGCTTTGGTATAGGTACCGTAAGACTGGTGGTCCATGATACTGGCAACTGCCCAGTGACATAACTGGCATTAAACAATTCTAATAATGGGTTACCGGGTACACGATGTAGGAGTCTTAGAATATCATTGGTGATACCGTCCTCACCAGGAGCAGTGATACTGCCCCTGGAGAGGGCTGCATCCAATTCATAATCTGTATATGGAACATCACATTCATCATGTTGCTTGCTCAACATGAAATTTATGAGAGAACTTCTGTCTGTGGACCTCTTCCGCAATTTCTCCCTAGTGCTAGCTGGTAACATTCCAAAGCTGGAAACCTGAGCCCATTTTGCAATTAACTGATTGGCTTTCTGTAGCGGGTTTGGGTGTGAAACTTGTTTACTATTGTTACGGCCCTCTCGGGACGCAACGGGGTCCTTACTCTGATGTTGTTAGAGGAAGATATATATATCCGTTCCCAAGCCAGTAGTGGCTATCAAGGGATGAGATCCGTGACGCAAGTAACTTAAAGGGAGTAGGGAAAGAAAGCTAAGAACTTAATATTATAATTAGTACCATCACCGATTAAATATATAAAATAAATGAGTGCACAAGGGGGAGGGGTATTAACACTTGACAAGGGGATTCTTCACAATGTAGTCTTCTGCTGAAGACTCTGAATCCAGAAGCTAGGTGCTGAGTCCTCGGTGCTTTCTTCGTGGCCACACAACGAATTCTCCAAAGAAGTTGAGCCTACCCTGGCCACAGGTCAGCCAAAACACAGGTCCACTGGGGGCACCGCCGTGGAGGCCGTCAACCACACGTCCAGCTGATCTGCTGGCAGGTTCTGAACCAACCAAGCTGGTCAGGCCACTCCACGAACGATAAAAGGGGAACGCCCCAAACAGGAGCCTCGTGTGACACCACAAATCACTCTCCTGTCGTCTGTACCCCAGTGGATAAATCCCGGGTAAATCCTTTTACTGCCACTCCACTGGCAGGCTAACACACCACAGTGTTCTTCCGGGGGGACGACTTCACAACAGCTGCAGCAAGGTTCAAGGTATGGAGACTGGCTGCCTCGGGTAGACTGACTCAACTCCCATCACAGCGGTCCCAGGTCGACTCTGTAAGCAGACACGTCATCAATAACTGGGACACTAAAACACCTCACTTACAGGCTCAGACACAAACGCCCGACATATCCACTTCATAGATGGTGTTGTAGTCTGAGCACCACCTCACCAGAGGTCAGCAGCGGCGGTGTTGAGTGCTGAACGGGACTGGAAACTAGCCCTCGTAGCTGGTACACGGCGTCCTCTCCAGGTGTCGTCGTCCATTTGGTGGGAGTTTCGGGAGCTGACCCACAGATGGCGTGGTCGTGACTGCTCCGGGATCGGACGCTGGATCCGGGTTCGTAACAACTATTTTTACCAATAATTTTGTTTATGCCTTTCCAGGCTTTGGCCAGGGGAGTATGCAGGTTAAGTCCACTAACAAAACCCTCCCATTCATTTTGCCTCAGTTCAGTGATTCTCTCCCTTGCCGCTGCAAGCGCGGCCTGAAACAGTTTTAACATTTGAAGAGTTCTAAGGCTCTTGTATGCTTTACCTGTCTGTCTAGCAATTGATTTAAGCTCTTTCAGTTTAGCATCATCATAGTATTGGTTGTGTCTGACCTGTTTACCAGTACTTCTTTTTGTTTTGCGTGACTCACTATTTTTGATGGCCTCATAGGTTTTATTTATGAGGTCATCATAAAACTGTTGTACATTCTCAGGCTCATAATTGTTATACCAATGTTCTATGCTGTCTATATAGAATGATGAGGTATTGTTGAAGGCGATGAGGTGTTGTTGAAGGCGATGAGGTGTTGTTGAAGGAGGTGAGGTATTGTTGAAGGAGGTGAGGTATTGTTGAAGGAGGTGAGGTATTGTTGAAGGAGGTGAGGTATTGTTGAAGGAGGTGAGGTATTGTTGAAGGAGGTGAGGTATTGTTGAAGGAGGTGAGGTATTGTTGAAGGAGGTGAAGTATTGTTGAAGGAGGTGAGGTATTGTTGAAGGAGGTGAAGTATTGTTGAAGGCGATGAGGTGTTGTTGAAGGAGGTGAGGTATTGTTGAAGGAGGTGAAGTATTGTTGAAGGAGGTGAGGTATTGTTGAAGGAGGTGAGGTATTGTTGGAGGAGGTGAAGTATTGTTGAAGGCGAAGAGATGATGTTGAAGGAGGTGGGGTATTGTTGAAGGAGGTGAAGTATTGTTGAAGGAGGTGAAGTATTGTTGAAGGAGGTGAGGTATTGTTGAAGGAGGTGAGGTATTGTTGAAGGAGGTGAAGTATTGTTGAAGGAGGTGAGGTATTGTTGAAGGAGGTGAGGTATTGTTGGAGGAGGTGAAGTATTGTTGAAGGCGAAGAGATGATGTTGAAGGAGGTGGGGTATTGTTGAAGGAGGTGAAGTATTGTTGAAGGAGGTGAAGTATTGTTGAAGGAGGTGAGGTATTGTTGAAGGAGGTGAGGTATTGTTGAAGGAGGTGAGGTATTGTTGAAGGAGGTGAAGTATTGTTGAAGGCAATGAGGTGTTGTTGAAGGAGGTGAGGTATTGTTGAAGGAGGTGAAGTATTGTTGAAGGTGAGGTATTGTTGAAGGAGGTGAGGTATTGTTCAAGGAGATGAAGTATTGTTGAAGGCGATGAGATGTTGTTGAAGGAGGTGAGGTATTGTTGAAGGAGGTGAGGTATTGTTGAAGGAGGTGAAGTATTGTTGAAGGAGGTGAGGTATTGTTGAAGGAGGTGAGGTATTGTTGAAGGAGGTGAGGTACTGTTGAAGGAGATGAAGTATTGTTGAAGGAGGTGAGATGAAGTGTTGAAGGAGGTGAGGTATTGTTGAAGGAGGTGAGGTATTGGTGAAGTATTGTTGAAGGAGGTGAGGTATTGTTGAAGGAGGTGAGGTATTGTTGAAGGAGGTGAGGTATTGTTGAAAGAGGTGAGGTATTGTTGAAGGAGGTGAGGTGATGTTGAAGGAGGTGAGGTATTGTTGAAGAAGGTGAGGTATTGCTGAAGGTGAGGTATTGTTGAAGGTGGTGAGGTATTGTTGAAGGAGGTGAGGTATTGTTGAAGGAGGTGGGGTGATGTTGAAGGAGATGAGGTATTGTTGAAGGAGGTGAGGTATTGTTGAAAGAGGTGATGGTATTGTTGAAGGAGGTGAGGTATTGTTGAAGGAGGTGGGGTGATGATGAAGGAGATGATGTATTGTTGAAGGAGGTGAGGTATTGATGAAGGAGGTGGGGTGATGTTGAAGGAGGTGAGGTATTGTTGAAGGAGGTGAGGTATTGTTGAAGGAGGTGAGGTATTGTTGAAGGAGGTGAGGTATTGTTGAAGGAGGTGGGGTGATGTTGAAGGAGGTGAGGTATTGTTGAAGGAGGTGAGGTATTGTTGAAGGAGGTGAGGTGATGTTGAAGGAGGTGAGGTATTGTTGAAGGAGGTGAGGTATTGTTGAAGGAGGTGGGGTGATGTTGAAGGAGGTCAGGTATTGTTGAAGGAGGTGAGGTATTGTTGAAGGAGGTGGGGTATTGTTGAAGGAGGTGGGGTGATGTTGAAGGAGGTGGGGTGATGTTGAAGGAGGTGAGGTATTGTTGAAGGAGGTGAGGTATTGTTGAAGGAGGTGAGGTATTGTTGAAGGAGGTGAGGTATTGTTGAAGGAGGTGAGGTATTGTTGAAGGAGGTGAGGTATTGTTGAAAGAGGTAGGGTGATGTTGAAGGAAGTGAGGTATTGTTCAAGGAGGTGAGGTATTGTTGAAGGAGGTGAGGTATTGTTGAAGGAGGTGAAGTATTGTTGAAGGAGGTGAGGTATTGTTGAAGGTGAGGTATTGTTGAAGGAGGTGAGGTATTGTTGAAGGAGGTGAAGTATTGTTGAAGGCAATGAGGTGTTGTTGAAGGAGGTGAGGTATTGTTGAAGGAGGTGAAGTATTGTTGAAGGAGGTGAGGTATTGTTGAAGGAGGTGAGGTATTGTTGAAGGAGGTGAAGTATTGTTGAAGGCGATGAGATGTTGTTGAAGGAGGTGAGGTATTGTTGAAGGAGGTGAGGTATTGTTGAAGGAGGTGAGGTACTGTTGAAGGAGGTGAAGTATTGTTGAAGGAGGTGAGATGAAGTGTTGAAGGAGGTGAGGTATTGTTGAAAGAGGTGAGGTATTGTAGAAGGAGGTGAGGTGATGTTGAAGGTGAGGTATTGTTGAAGAAGGTGAGGTATTGCAAAAGGAGGTGAGGTATTGTTGAAGGAGGTGAGGTATTGTTGAAAGAGGTGAGGTATTGTTGAAGGAGGTGAGGTGATGTTGAAGGAGGTGAGGTATTGTTGAAGGAGGTGAGGTATTGTTGAAGGTGGTGAGGTGATGTTGAAGTAGGTGAGGTATTGTTGAAGTAGGTGAGGTAGTGTTGAAGGAGGTGAGGTATTGTTGAAGGAGGTGAGGTATTGTTGAAGGAGGTGAGGTATTGTTGAAGGAGGTGGGGTGATGTTGAAGGAGGTGAGGTATTGTTGAAGGAGGTGAGGTATTGTTGAAAGAGGTGAGGTATTGTTGAAGGAGGTGAGGTGATGTTGAAGGAGGTGGGGTGATGATGAAGGAGGTGAGGTATTGTTGAAGGAGGTGAGGTATTGTTGAAGGAGGTGGGGTATTGTTGAAGGAGGTGAGGTATTGTTGAAGGAGGTGAGGTATTGTTGAAGGAGGTGAGGTATTGTTGAAGGAGGTGAGGTATTGTTGAAGGAGGTGAGGTATTGTTGAAGGAGGTGAGGTATTGTTGAAGGAGGTGAGGTATTGTTGAAAGAGGTAGGGTGATGTTGAAGGAAGTGAGGTATTGTTGAAGGAGGTGAGGTATTGTTGAAGGAGGTGAGGTATTGTTGAAGGAGGTGAAGTATTGTTGAAGGCAATGAGGTGTTGTTGAAGGAGGTGAGGTATTGTTGAAGGAGGTGAAGTATTGTTGAAGGAGGTGAGGTATTGTTGAAGGAGGTGAGGTATTGTTGAAGGAGGTGAGGTATTGTTGAAAGAGGTGAGGTATTGTTGAAGGAGGTGAGGTGATGTTGAAGGAGGTGAGGTATTGTTGAAGAAGGTGAGGTATTGCTGAAGGAGGTGAGGTATTGTTGAAGGTGGTGAGGTATTGTTGAAGGAGGTGAGGTATTGTTGAAGGAGGTGGGGTGATGTTGAAGGAGATGAGGTATTGTTGAAGGAGGTGAGGTATTGTTGAAAGAGGTGATGGTATTGTTGAAGGAGGTGAGGTATTGTTGAAGGAGGTGGGGTGATGATGAAGGAGGTGATGTATTGTTGAAGGAGGTGAGGTATTGATGAAGGAGGTGGGGTGATGTTGAAGGAGGTGAGGTATTGTTGAAGGAGGTGAGGTATTGTTGAAGGAGGTGAGGTATTGTTGAAGGAGGTGAGGTATTGTTGAAGGAGGTGGGGTGATGTTGAAGGAGGTGAGGTATTGTTGAAGGAGGTGAGGTATTGTTGAAGGAGGTGAGGTGATGTTGAAGGAGGTGAGGTATTGTTGAAGGAGGTGAGGTATTGTTGAAGGAGGTGGGGTGATGTTGAAGGAGGTCAGGTATTGTTGAAGGAGGTGAGGTATTGTTGAAGGAGGTGGGGTATTGTTGAAGGAGGTGGGGTGATGTTGAAGGAGGTGGGGTGATGTTGAAGGAGGTGAGGTATTGTTGAAGGAGGTGAGGTATTGTTGAAGGAGGTGAGGTATTGTTGAAGGAGGTGAGGTATTGTTGAAGGAGGTGAGGTATTGTTGAAGGAGGTGAGGTATTGTTGAAAGAGGTAGGGTGATGTTGAAGGAAGTGAGGTATTGTTCAAGGAGGTGAGGTATTGTTGAAGGAGGTGAGGTATTGTTGAAGGAGGTGAAGTATTGTTGAAGGAGGTGAGGTATTGTTGAAGGTGAGGTATTGTTGAAGGAGGTGAGGTATTGTTGAAGGAGGTGAAGTATTGTTGAAGGCAATGAGGTGTTGTTGAAGGAGGTGAGGTATTGTTGAAGGAGGTGAAGTATTGTTGAAGGAGGTGAGGTATTGTTGAAGGAGGTGAGGTATTGTTGAAGGAGGTGAAGTATTGTTGAAGGCGATGAGATGTTGTTGAAGGAGGTGAGGTATTGTTGAAGGAGGTGAGGTATTGTTGAAGGAGGTGAGGTACTGTTGAAGGAGGTGAAGTATTGTTGAAGGAGGTGAGATGAAGTGTTGAAGGAGGTGAGGTATTGTTGAAAGAGGTGAGGTATTGTAGAAGGAGGTGAGGTGATGTTGAAGGAGGTGAGGTATTGTTGAAGAAGGTGAGGTATTGCAAAAGGAGGTGAGGTATTGTTGAAGGAGGTGAGGTATTGTTGAAAGAGGTGAGGTATTGTTGAAGGAGGTGAGGTGATGTTGAAGGAGGTGAGGTATTGTTGAAGGAGGTGAGGTATTGTTGAAGGTGGTGAGGTGATGTTGAAGTAGGTGAGGTATTGTTGAAGTAGGTGAGGTAGTGTTGAAGGAGGTGAGGTATTGTTGAAGGAGGTGAGGTATTGTTGAAGGAGGTGAGGTATTGTTGAAGGAGGTGGGGTGATGTTGAAGGAGGTGAGGTATTGTTGAAGGAGGTGAGGTATTGTTGAAAGAGGTGAGGTATTGTTGAAGGAGGTGAGGTGATGTTGAAGGAGGTGGGGTGATGATGAAGGAGGTGAGGTATTGTTGAAGGAGGTGAGGTATTGTTGAAGGAGGTGGGGTATTGTTGAAGGAGGTGAGGTATTGTTGAAGGAGGTGAGGTATTGTTGAAGGAGGTGAGGTATTGTTGAAGGAGGTGAGGTATTGTTGAAGGAGGTGAGGTATTGTTGAAGGAGGTGAGGTATTGTTGAAGGAGGTGAGGTATTGTTGAAGGAGGTGAGGTATTGTTGAAGGAGGTGAGGTATTGTTGAAAGAGGTAGGGTGATGTTGAAGGAAGTGAGGTATTGTTGAAGGAGGTGAGGTATTGTTGAAGGAGGTGAGGTATTGTTGAAGGAGGTGAAGTATTGTTGAAGGAGGTGAGGTATTGTTGAAGGTGAGGTATTGTTGAAGAAGGTGAGGTATTGTTGAAGGAGGTGAAGTATTGTTGAAGGCAATGAGGTGTTGTTGAAGGAGGTGAGGTATTGTTGAAGGAGGTGAAGTATTGTTGAAGGAGGTGAGGTATTGTTGAAGGAGGTGAGGTATTGTTGAAGGAGGTGAAGTATTGTTGAAGGCGATGAGATGTTGTTGAAGGAGGTGAGGTATTGTTGAAGGAGGTGAGGTATTGTTGAAGGAGGTGAGGTACTGTTGAAGGAGGTGAAGTATTGTTGAAGGAGGTGAGATGAAGTGTTGAAGGAGGTGAGGTATTGTTGAAAGAGGTGAGGTATTGTAGAAGGAGGTGAGGTGATGTTGAAGGAGGTGAGGTATTGTTGAAGAAGGTGAGGTATTGCAAAAGGAGGTGAGGTATTGTTGAAGGAGGTGAGGTATTGTTGAAAGAGGTGAGGTATTGTTGAAGGAGGTGAGGTGATGTTGAAGGAGGTGAGGTATTGTTGAAGGAGGTGAGGTATTGTTGAAGGTGGTGAGGTGATGTTGAAGTAGGTGAGGTATTGTTGAAGTAGGTGAGGTAGTGTTGAAGGAGGTGAGGTATTGTTGAAGGAGGTGAGGTATTGTTGAAGGAGGTGAGGTATTGTTGAAGGAGGTGGGGTGATGTTGAAGGAGGTGAGGTATTGTTGAAGGAGGTGAGGTATTGTTGAAGGAGGTGAGGTATTGTTGAAGGAGGTGAGGTATTGTTGAAGGTGGTGAGGTGATGTTGAAGTAGGTGAGGTATTGTTGAAGTAGGTGAGGTAGTGTTGAAGGAGGTGAGGTATTGTTGAAGGAGGTGAGGTATTGTTGAAGGAGGTGAGGTATTGTTGAAGGAGGTGGGGTGATGTTGAAGGAGGTGAGGTATTGTTGAAGGAGGTGAGGTATTGTTGAAAGAGGTGAGGTATTGTTGAAGGAGGTGAGGTGATGTTGAAGGAGGTGGGGTGATGATGAAGGAGGTGAGGTATTGTTGAAGGAGGTGAGGTATTGTTGAAGGAGGTGGGGTATTGTTGAAGGAGGTGAGGTATTGTTGAAGGAGGTGAGGTATTGTTGAAGGAGGTGAGGTATTGTTGAAGGAGGTGAGGTATTGTTGAAGGAGGTGAGGTATTGTTGAAGGAGGTGAGGTATTGTTGAAGGAGGTGAGGTATTGTTGAAGGAGGTGAGGTATTGTTGAAGGAGGTGAGGTATTGTTGAAGGAGGTGAGGTATTGTTGAAAGAGGTAGGGTGATGTTGAAGGAAGTGAGGTATTGTTGAAGGAGGTGAGGTATTGTTGAAGGAGGTGAGGTATTGTTGAAGGAGGTGAAGTATTGTTGAAGGAGGTGAGGTATTGTTGAAGGTGAGGTATTGTTGAAGGAGGTGAGGTATTGTTGAAGGAGGTGAAGTATTGTTGAAGGCAATGAGGTGTTGTTGAAGGAGGTGAGGTATTGTTGAAGGAGGTGAAGTATTGTTGAAGGAGGTGAGGTATTGTTGAAGGAGGTGAGGTATTGTTGAAGGAGGTGAAGTATTGTTGAAGGCGATGAGATGTTGTTGAAGGAGGTGAGTTATTGTTGAAGGAGGTGAGGTATTGTTGAAGGAGGTGAGGTACTGTTGAAGGAGGTGAAGTATTGTTGAAGGAGGTGAGATGAAGTGTTGAAGGAGGTGAGGTATTGTTGAAAGAGGTGAGGTATTGTAGAAGGAGGTGAGGTGATGTTGAAGGAGGTGAGGTATTGTTGAAGAAGGTGAGGTATTGCAAAAGGAGGTGAGGTATTGTTGAAGGAGGTGAGGTATTGTTGAAAGAGGTGAGGTATTGTTGAAGGAGGTGAGGTGATGTTGAAGGAGGTGAGGTATTGTTGAAGGAGGTGAGGTATTGTTGAAGGTGGTGAGGTGATGTTGAAGTAGGTGAGGTATTGTTGAAGTAGGTGAGGTAGTGTTGAAGGAGGTGAGGTATTGTTGAAGGAGGTGAGGTATTGTTGAAGGAGGTGAGGTATTGTTGAAGGAGGTGGGGTGATGTTGAAGGAGGTGAGGTATTGTTGAAGGAGGTGAGGTATTGTTGAAAGAGGTGAGGTATTGTTGAAGGAGGTGAGGTGATGTTGAAGGAGGTGGGGTGATGATGAAGGAGGTGAGGTATTGTTGAAGGAGGTGAGGTATTGTTGAAGGAGGTGGGGTGATGTTGAAGGAGGTGAGGTATTGTTGAAGGAGGTGAGGTATTGTTGAAGGGGGTGAGGTATTGTTGAAGGAGGTGGGGTGATGTTGAAGGAGGTGAGGTATTGTTGAAGGAGGTGAGGTATTGTTGAAGGAGGTGAGGTATTGTTGAAGGAGGTGGGGTGATGTTGAAGGAGGTGAGGTATTGTTGAAGGAGGTGAGGTATTGTTGAAGGAGGTGAGGTGATGTTGAAGGAGGTGAGGTATTGTTGAAGGAGGTGAGGTATTGTTGAAGGAGGTGAGGTATTGTTGAAGGAGGTGAGGTATTGTTGAAGGAGGTGAGGTATTGTTGAAGGAGGTGAGGTATTGTTGAAGGAGGTGGGGTATTGTTGAAGGTGATGGGGTGATGTTGCAGGAGGTGGGGTGATGTTGAAGGAGGTGAGGTATTGTTGAAGGAGGTGAGGTATTGTTGAAGGAGGTGAGGTATTGTTGGAGGTGAGGTATTGTTGAAGGAGGTGAGGTATTGTTGAAGGAGGTGAGGTATTGTTGAAGGAGGTGAGGTATTGTTGAAGGAGGTGAGGTGAAGTGTTGAAGAAGGTGAGGTAATGTTGAAGGAGGTGAGGTATTATTGAAGGAAGTGAGGTATTGTTGAAGGAGGTGAGGTATTGTTGAAGGAGGTGAGGTGATGTTGAAGGAGGTGAGGTGATGTTGAAGGAGGTGAGGTATTGTTGAAGGAGGTGAGGTGAAGTGTTGAAGAAGGTGAGGTATTGTTGAAGGAGGTGAGGTATTATTGAAGAAGGTGAGGTATTGTTGAAGAAGGTGAGGTATTATTGAAGGTGAGGTATTATTGAAGGAAGTGAGGTATTGTTGAAGGAGGTGAGGTATTGTTGAAGGAGGTGAGGTGATGTTGAAGGAGGTGAGGTATTGTTGAAGGAGGTGAGGTATTGTTGAAGGAGGTGAGGTATTGTTGAAGGAGGTGAGGTGATGTTGAAGGAGGTGAGATGATGTTGAAGGAGATCAGGTGATGTTAAAGGAGATGAGGTGATGTTGAAGAAGGTGAGGTGTTGTTGAAGAAGATGAGGTATTATTGATCCTGAATTGTTTTTGCGCATTACCTGTGATCTTGATCATTCTTATGTGTAAATATATTCCTCTTTATTAAAGATTAAATTTTCCTAAGCACTCAGTATTAGTTGACTGGTCTCCTCCCAAGTCAATTAGCCTAATTAGTAAAGTTCCTGGAGGAGTAGTGGCGGCAATTTATTTGTTTTAAAAGAGTAACCTATTCTTCATGCAGACTGTAACGGATTGTAGAGATATCCTTAACATCTTGGTCATTTTTACCCCTTTTCCCTGATAACTGGTGGAGCCTTTTCCGCGGTGAGGGCAAACTCTGCCAGTTCTTTCCGGGTTTTATCAATGCAATTATTATAAGCCTAAAGGGTTCCAAGTTATAGCAACCACGAGTGTTACCATAGTTATTCAACAGCAGCAGTACCTGATTGTCATAAACGTTTCAATTGTAGCAGCAGTCTGTGTGGCAAATGTTACATTGGTGACTTTCTCGAGCTGTTACAATGGTGGCTTAGCTGAGATTCAGTAATTTGTTCAAAATTACTGAAGGCTTACGCGTCTGTTCCACTCGGTCGTGTTGTGTGTTGAGGAGTGTAGAAGTGTAGTGATTAAGTACCTTGTGGTGACAGTGAAACTGACACTTAGGCTCTGATTTGAGTTGGTTGAATGTAGTATAGTACTCGACTCCCGTCAAACGATTCAGAGGTGGAGGCGTATCATTATAATTCGCAGCAGCAGTTCTTATGTTGAGCTGTCTGGGCAGGAAAAACCGTGTGACGCTACTTCGTATCTTTGAGGGCGTTGTCAGGCGGCCCCATAGAGCTACAATTGCAGGCAATTTCGTGAAGGTGCAAACTAGGTATGAAGTAGGCGGGACACTGAGGTATACTGAGGACAAAGTAGGCAGATCTTTGGCAGAGAATTGATAGTAGTGGTTGGTTAGTAGGTGTAACTAGTAGGTTCAAAAACCCTAGTCCAGAGCCGTTCATTACTAGTTGTGTGTTGTACTGTTGGACTTCTAGGCTGGTTGCGGTTTCCAAGTATTAGGAACAACTTTGCATACTAGTAGGAACGGCCGTTGTTTTTAAATAACTAGTGATCCTTTTAAAAATAAGTGACTCCCTTTATTCATAGCGTTCCTTTAAATATAGTGATTCCCTTTTAATTAGTGATTCCCTTTTAATTAGTGATTCCCATAAATAATAAGTGTCCCCATTAAAATTAATCTGTGCCCCGTTAAGCATAGTTCTGTTTTCCTTATATAGTTCAGTTCAGTTGTAAGTTACTTTATGTATAGGATAATTTTCTTTATTTTTTAATAATTAATTCTCAGGTAAGTAATTCAGTGTAGTGATTACATACTGTATATTCTGGACAATAGGGTAGCTGTAGATTGCTCCCAAAGTCTCAAGATAATATTATATAAAATTACGGAAATGTGTTATAAGAATTTTTGTTTTGTTTTTAAATTCTTTAAGACAATTATGTGGTGTTTAAAATTTTTGGAAGGGCTACAGAGTTAGTGAGGCTGTATTTTGGTTCACTTCTGTAGTGCGCTACGAAAGAACTGTGTGGAACATATATTACAGTGATCTGTGGAAACCTGGGGTGTGTGGAAAATTGTGCGTCTTCAAATTACACCAGTAATTACCGGTGTTGCGTCGGAAAGTGAGCCAAGTTTTAAAATATTGTGATAGAGATAATTTAATTTCAGTGTTTAAGCAACTTGGCGGGACTCACTCATACTGCATGCTTGTAACTCAGCACCAGTCCTGTAGCATTTTTTAATCTTGTAACTTCCGTCTAGTGTACAAGGGATTAATAATTGTTTTAATTATTTTCACAACTAAGTGTATGACACGAGAATATATATTTTATAATTTTGAAGAAAAAAAAAATTGGAATATTAAGAAAGAGCACAATACATGTAAGTTTTTTTAAGGACCACAGTGTCATACATCGGTAGTCCTTACAGAGTTCTACAGTTGTGTGTTCCAGCAAACATTCTATTTGTATTTAAATAAATTACCAGCGGTTAACATAAATAAATTATTAATAGTTAAATAATTGTCCAATTAAATAAATAACGGAAGTTCGGTAAGTCTTTACAGCGCTCCCCGCTGATAATTTTCTGAGCGACAAAAGCATTTCTTTGATTTTATAAATTGTGCCAGTGGATTAATTAATACATTTGTAATTTGTATTAAATTAAATAAAAGACAATTTTGATGATTAAAAGGAATTTTGGTAATTGTCCACTGGTCTTATTTATTAATGAAATTGTGACATTAATAAATTCAAAATAAATTATTTACAGTTTAAAATTCAGTGTAATTCCTTCTCGAAAAATTAGTAGTACAAGTTTATTGGGATAGTTTCAAGCATTCATTGCTGAATTATTTTATTTTCGGTAAAATATAATTTAACTTGTGTTTAGTGGCAAGAAAATCATCCTTTAATTTTTATTTGGATAATGGGATAGACAGTCAACAGCTGGTGTTAATATTGGTATTTGACATAATTATTCATTGAGTTTATTCTAATAAATTGAGTGTGTTGGATAAATTAAAGTTTAAATTCTTTTATTTTTGTCATTGGCGCTCAGATTCTTTTATTTTTGTCATTGGCGCTCAGATTTCATCCACTATCAAAAGTAGTGTGGTTATTTTCTTTTGGTTGCAAATTTAGTATGCATCCTCTCTTATCCTTACGTTAATTACGAATGTAGGGCGAGATTGACGAGTGTGTGAGGAAAAATTTCCTTAATAGGACTGCTTGGTCTGCGTGGCGATCCTGTCTTCTGCGCTTGTCACAACATTGTCAAAGCAACCTGTCCTCTTAAAAAGAACGTAGCTTTTGGCCGATTGCCCGTATGGCCGAATTTGGACATAATTTGAAAATGAAAAAAAAATGAAAATAAATTTGGGATTTTTTTTTTCAACAACAGTAAGTTAAGGGTCCTCTGATGGGTTAGGTGGGCAGGAAATTCTCATAAAAATTCAAAACTGTATGAAAAACGTTAATTTAAAGTGTCCTCTTATAACCTCTGAGCGTAAGCCGGACGACTCAAATAGAAAACGGAACAGAACGTCACTTCTGTGAGTCGATTTCATTTCAAATTACGTCCAAATTTGGCCATAGTGCGCATACGAGCCAAAAGTGACTTTCTTTTTAAGAGGACGGGTTGGTCAAACGGTGAGGAGATTTATGCCTCCTCACTGGGCCATGGAAATCTTGTTATTACATGTATAATTCTGTAGTTCAGACTTGGTACGCACGGATAGTTTTCGAGTAAAGTGTTAAGTTATGCTTTATGAGATTATTCACTGGTTATCATTTATGGAGAGCTAATTTGCGTTAAAATTTCAACTTCAATCGACGACTGGGTAAAAAGTTATAGAAAATTGGTGAAATTTTTAAATTTCCATGGGTTTAAAATGGTGTACCAGATACTGCATAAGGCAATAGTGGTGGTATAGTGTACCAGATACTGCATAAGGCAATAGTGGTGGTACAGTGTACCAGATACTGCATAAGACAATAGTGGTGGTGGTATATTGTTCCAGATAATGGATAAGGCAGTAGTGAAAATTGAAATAAGTATATTGAGGTATAAATACACACAAAGGTATGACATAGCTCAAGCTGTTCTCACCCCGTTCAGTACAACGTGTTCCTGTTTATATTAACACGCACAACCCATATAATAAGCATATTTCCAAACATTCTGAGTGAAGACAGTATATTCCTGTGAGGGTCCTAAACCTCTGCCTTTGGCCCACTAAGTGTTGGTAGTGGTGGTATGGAGTACCAGATAATTCATAAGGCAGGAATGGTGATATTGTTTACTAGATACTGCATTATGTGGGAGTGGTGGTAATGTGCTCCACATTCTGCAAAAGGTACAAGTAGTGGTATGGTGTAACCAATTTTGCATTAGGCCGAAGTGGAGGTATTGTGTACTATGGCATTAAGCAGGATAGGTGGTAAGGTGTACCAGATACTGCATTAAGAAGGAAGGTTGGAACGTAATTACATCTCAACCCGTCCTCTTAAAAATAATGTCGCTCTTCGCTGGTATACATGCTATGGACAAAAATGGACGTAATTTGAAATGAAATCGGCTCACGAAAGTGATGTACTGTCCTTTTCTGTTGTACCTGCACCGTCCTAAGTCCTCTAGCTTACTCGGAAAGGTTAGGAAAGGAAACATTCAATTAATGGTTTTCATGACGTTTTGAAACTTTAGTGGCCTCAAGGCCTGAAACTTTCCAGTCATGGGCCACAAATATTTTAAATTGAAACAAATTGAGTGATATTGCCCTCCTAACCTACCAGAGGACCCTTAACTTACTGGTTTGGGAAAAAAATCCCAACTTTATTTTCATTTTTCATATTACGTCCATTTTCGGTCATACGGGTAAACAGCCAAATTCAGACGTAATTTGTATGAAGGACAGGGTGACAGATACTGCAAAGGCACACGTGGTGGTATGGTGAAGCAGATACTTCATAAGGTATTAGAGTAGTATGATATACCGGATACTACACAAGGCAAGTGTCATGATATTGTGTACCAATTACTGTTTAAATCATTAGTGGTTGTATGGTGTACCAGATACGACATAAGGCATTAGTGGTGGTATGGTGTACCAGATACTGCATAAGGCATTAGTAGTGGTATGGTGTACCAGATACTGCATAAGGTATTAGTGGTGGTATGGTGTACCAGATACTGCATAAGGTATTAGTGGTGGTATGGTGTACCAGATACTGCATAAGGTATTAGAGTAGTATGGTATACCGGATACTACACAAGGCAGGTGTGGTGATATTCTGTACCAATTACTGCATAAGGCATTAGTGGTGGTATGGTGTACCAGATACGACATAAGGCATTAGTGGTGGTATGGTGTGCCACATACTGCATAAGGCATTAGTGGTGGTATGGTGTGCCAGATACGACATAAGGCATTAGTGGTGGTATATTGTGCCAGATACGACATAAGGCATTAGTGGTGGTATGGTGTGCCAGATACGACATAAGGCATTAGTGGTGGTATGGTGTACCAGATACTGTTTAAGGCAGGTGTGGTGGTATGGTTTACCAGATATTACAATAAGCAGGATTGGTGGTACTGATCACCAATTGGTACGGTACATAAATTATGGGATCTAGCCACCTTAGGCATCGTCCCTGAACAATCTAGACCTGATGATGACTGGACATACAAACAATACATGGACTCAGTTGTCTACAGGGACAATCAATCCTGGGTTAGGCTACCTCGGAAGCAGAATTATCCTCTGCTTCCAGTAAATCATTTCAAGGCACAAAACCAATTAAGGTCTCAGGTGATGTGCTTAAATAGACAACCTGAGAACATGAAATTGTACCATGACATAATACAAGTACAACTTGAAAATAAATTTATCAAAACTGTCACCAATGATGACTCTAAGGAAGGACATTATTTGCCGCATCCTGCAGTAATGAAAAATTCCACCACTACCCCACTAAGGGTAGTATTTAACTGCAGTACTAAGACGAAGCAGAATAGTGTCTCATTGAATGACTGCCTTCAAACTGGCCCAACCCTGACACAAAGGCTGTATGACATGCTGTTAAAGTTTCTCATAGGGACTTATGCATACACGACCGATACAAGTAAAGCATTCCTTTGGGTAGGTGTTCAAGAAGAGGACCGTAACTACACAAAGTTTCTATGGATAAAGGATCCTAGTGATCCATACAGTTAAATAATCACATACAGATTTGCCTCAGTTTTGTTTGGAGCTAATTCTTCACCGTTTCTGCTTCAAGCAACCTTAGACATGCACTTCAAGAAGTCCAATAGCCCAAATAAAACTGAAATTAGCAACAACCCGTGTGTAGATAATTTGCCATGAACAATCAGCAGTGAGAATGAACTGTTAACCTTTTATCACAAGGCCAATTGAGAGTTGTTATGTGAATAAATATGCCTCTCCAGTCTCGGGCCTCAAATAATTTAAATTGAAATTAATTGATAGAATCAGAATTTCCTGACGTACCTGAGAAGATAGAGGAATTACAAGTCAAATGGGAAACAACATCTGATCATGAAGTCGCGGAACCAGAAACCACGAACCTAACAATGAGGAAACTATTATCCCAAGTCAGCAAACCCTTCGGCCCCTTTGGGATTATTAAGTCCAACATTGATAAAAGAGAAGTTGTTAATGCAGGAATGCTGGATGGAGAAGATAGTCTAGGATGATCCTCTAACTCCTACCTGATAAGAAAAATAGCAGGAGCTAGTAAAAGATCTAAGTATCCTAGAGTCTGTCAAGTTCCCTCGAAATTCATCACAGCAAAATCAACCAATTCAGATACATGTGTTCTGTGATAGGCAGGAGTGGTTGTATGGTGTACCAGATACAGCAGTGGGCAGGAGGTGTGGTATGGTGTACCAGATACAGCAGAGGGCAGGAGTGGTGGTATGGTGTACCAGACACAGCAGAGGGCAGGAGTGGTGGTATGGTGTACCAGATACAGCAGAGGGCAGGAGATGAGGTAAGGTGTACCAGATACAGCAGAGGGCAGGAGGGGTGGTATGGTGTATAAGATACAGCAATGGGCAGGAGGTGTGGTATGGTGTACCACATACAGCAGAGGGCAGGAGTGGTGGTATGGTGTACCAGATACAGAAGATGGTAGGAGTGGTGGTATGGTGTACCAGATAAAGCAGAGGGCAGGAGTGGTGGTATGGTGTACCAGATACAGCAGAGGGCAAGAGTGGTGGTATGGTGTACCAGATACAGCAGAGGGCAGAAGTGGTGGTATGGTGTACCAGATACAGCAAAGGGCAGGAGGGGTGGTATGATGTACCAGATACAGCAGAGGGCAGGAGTGGTGGTATGGTGTACCAGATACAGCAGAGGGCAAGGGTGGTGGTATGATGTACCAAATACAGCAGAGGGCAGGAGTGGTGGTATGATGTACCAGATACAGCAGAGGGCAGGAGTGGTGGTATGATGTACCAGATACAGCAGAGGGCAGGAGTGGTGGTATGGTGTACCAGATGCAGAAGAGGGCAGGAGGGGTGGTATGGTGTACCAGATACAGCAGAGGGCAGGAGGGGTGGTATGGTGTACCAGATACAGCAGAGGGCAGGAGTGGTAGTATGGTGTATCAGATACAGCAGAGGGCAGGAGGGGTGGTATTGTGTACCAGATACAGCAGAGGGCAGGAGGGGTGGTATGGTGTATCAGATACAGCAGAGGGCAGGAGTGGTGGTATGGTGTACCAGATACAGCAGAAGGCAGAAGTGGTGGTATGGTGTACCAGATACAGCAGAGGGCAGAAGTGGTGGTATGGTGTACCACATACAGCAGAGGGCAGGACGGGTGGTATGGTGTACCAGATACAGCAGAGGGCATGAGTGGTGGTATGGTGTAACAGATACAGCAGTGGGCAGGAGCGTTGGTATGGTGTACCAGATACAGCAGAGGGCAGGAGTGGTGGTATGGTGTATCAGATACTGCAGAGGGCAGGAGTGGTGGTATGATGTACCAGATACAGCAGAGGGCAGAAGTGGTGGTATGGTGTACCAGATACATCAGTGGGAAGGAGCCGGTGTATGGTGTACCAGATACAGCAGAGGGCAGGAGTGGTGGTATGGTGTTCCAGATACAGCAGAGGGCAGGAGGGGTGGTATGGTGTACCAGATACAGCAGAGGGCAGGGGTGGTGGTATGGTCTACCAGATACAGCAGAAGGGGTGGTATGATGTACCAGATACAGCAGAGGGCAGGAGGGGTGGTATGGTGTACCAGATACAGCAGAGGGCAGGAGTGGTGGTATGATGTACTAGATACAGCAGAGGGCAGGAGTGGTTGGATGGTGTACCAGATACAGCAGAGGGCAGGAGGGGTGGTATGGTGTACCAGATACAGCAGAAGTCAGGAGGGGTGGTATGGTGTACCAGATACAGCAGAGGGCAGGGGTGGTGGTATGGTGTACCAGATACAGCAGAGGGCAGGGGTGGTGGTATGATGTACCAGATACAGCAGAGGGCAGGAGGTGTGTTATGATGTACCAGATACAGCAGAGGGCAGGAGGGGTGGTATGATGTACCAGATACAGCAGAGGGCAGGAGGGGTGGTATGTTGTACCAGATACAGCACAGGGCAGGGGTGGTGGTATGGTGTACCAGATACAGCAGAGGGCAGGAGTGGTAGTATGGTGTATCAGATACAGCAGAGGGCAGGTATGGTGTACCAGATACAGCAGAGGGCAGGAGGGGTGGTATGGTGTACCAGATACAGGAGAGGGCAGGGGTGGTGGTATGATGTACCAGATACAGCAGAGGGCAGGAGTGGTTGGATGGTGTACCAGATACAGCAGAGGGCAGGAGTTGTGGTATAGTGTACCAGATACAGCAGAGGGCAGGAGGTGTGGTATGGTGTACCAGATACAGCAGAGGGCAGGAGGGGTGGTATGGTGTACCAGATACAGCAAAGGGCAGGGGTGGTGGTATGGTGTACCAGATACAGGAGAGGGCAGGAGGGGTGATATGATGTACCAGATACAGCAAAGGGCAGGAGGGGTGGTATAGTGTACCAGATACAGCATTGGGCATGAGTGGTGGTATGGTGTACCAGATACAGCAAAGGGCAGGGGTGGTGGTATGATGTACTAGATACAGCAGAGGGCAGGAGTGGTGGTATGGTGTACCAGATACAGCAGTCGGCAGGAGCGTTGGTATGGTGTACCAGATACAGCAGAGTGCAGGAGTTGTTGGATGGTGTACCAGATACAGCAGAAAGCAGGAGTGGTGGTATGGTGTACCAGATACAGCAGTGGGCAGGAGCGTTGGTATGGTGTACCAGATACAGCAGAGGGCAGGAGTGGTGGTATGGTGTACCAGATACAGCAGAGGGCAGAAGTGGTGGTATGGTGTACCAGATACATCAGTGGGAAGGAGCGGTGGTATGGTGTACCAGATACAGCAGAGGGCAGGAGTGGTGGTATGGTGTACCAGATACAGCAGAGGGCAGGAGGGGTGGTATGGTGTACCAAATACAGCAGAGGGCAGAGGTGGTGGTATGGTGTACCAGATACAGCAGAGGGCAGAAGGGGTGGTATGATGTACTAGATACAGCAGAGGGCAGGAGTGGTGGTATGGTGTACCAGATACAGCAGAGGGCAGGAGAGGTGGTATGGTGTACCAGATACAGCAGAGGGCAGGAGTGGTGGTATGGTGTACCAGATACAGCAGAGGGCAGGAGTGGTGGTATGATGTACCAGATACAGCAGAGGGCAGGAGTGGTTGGATGGTGTACCAGATACAGCAGAGGGCAGGAGTGGTGGTATGGTGTACCAGATACAGCAGAGGGCAGGAGTGGAGGTATGGTGTACCAGATACAGCAGAGGGCAGGAGTGGTGGTATGGTGTACCAGATACAGCAGAGGGCAGGAGTGGTGGTATGGTGTACCAGATACAGCAGAGGGCAGGGGTGGTGGTATGATGTACCAGATACAGCAGAGGGCAGGAGTGGTTGGATGGTGTACCAGATACAGCAGAGGGCAGGAGTGGTGGTATGATGTACTAGATACAGCAGAGGGCAGGAGTGGTTGGATGGTGTACCAGATACAGCAGAGGGTAGGAGGGGTGGTATGATGTACCAGATACAGCAGAGGGCAAGAGGGGTGGTATGATGTACAAGATACAGCAGAGGGCAGGGGTGGTGGTATAGTGTATCAGATACAGCAGAGGGCAGGAGTGATGGTATGGTGTATCAGATACAGCAGAGGGCAGGTATGGTGCACCAGATACAGCCGTGGGCATGAGTGGTGGTATGGTGTACCAGATACAGCAGAAGGCAGGAGTGGTGGTATGATGTACCAGATACAGCAGAAGGCAGGGGTGGTGGTATGATGTACCAGATACAGCAGAGGGCAGGAGTTGTGGTATGGTGTACCAGATACAGCAGAGGGCAGGAGTTGTGGTATGGTGTACCAGATACAGCAGAGGACAGGAGGGGTGGTATGGTGTACCAGATACAGCAGAGGGCAAGGGTGGTGGTATGATGTACCAGATACAGCAGAGGGCAGGAGGGGCGGTATGGTGTACCAGATACAGCAGTGGGCATGAGTGGTGGTATGGTGTACCAGATACAGCAGAGGGCAGAGGTGGTGGTATGATGTACCAGATACAGCAGAGGGCAGGAGTGGTGGTATGGTGTACCAGATACAGCAGAGGGCAGGAGTGGTGGTATGGTGTACCAGATACAGCAGAGGGCAGGAGGGGTGGTATGGTGTACCAGATACAGCAGAGGGCAGGAGTGGTGGTATGGTGTACCAGATACAGCAGAGGGCAGGAGTGGTGGTATGGTGTACCAGATACAGCAGAGGGCAGGGGTGGTGGTATGATGTACCAGATACAGTAGAGGGCAGGAGTGGTTGGATGGTGTACCAGATACAGCAGAGGGCAGGAGTGGTGGTATGATGTACTAGATACAGCAGAGGGCAGGAGTGGTTGGATGGTGTACCAGATACAGCAGAGGGTAGGAGGGGTGGTATGATGTACCAGATACAGCAGAGGGCAAGAGGGGTGGTATGATGTACAAGATACAGCAGAGGGCAGGGGTGGTGGTATGGTGTATCAGATACAGCAGAGGGCAGGAGTGATGGTATGGTGTATCAGATACAGCAGAGGGCAGGTATGGTGCACCAGATACAGCCGTGGGCATGAGTGGTGGTATGGTGTACCAGATACAGCAGAAGGCAGGAGTGGTGGTATGATGTACCAGATACAGCAGAAGGCAGGGGTGGTGGTATGATGTACCAGATACAGCAGAGGGCAGGAGTTGTGGTATGGTGTACCAGATACAGCAGAGGGCAGGAGTTGTGGTATGGTGTACCAGATACAGCAGAGGACAGGAGGGGTGGTATGGTGTACCAGATACAGCAGAGGGCAAGGGTGGTGGTATGATGTACCAGATACAGCAGAGGGCAGGAGGGGCGGTATGGTGTACCAGATACAGCAGTGGGCATGAGTGGTGGTATGGTGTACCAGATACAGCAGAGGGCAGAGGTGGTGGTATGATGTATCAGATACAGCAGAGGGCAGGAGTGGTGGTATGGTGTACCAGATACAGCAGAGGGCAGGAGTGGTGGTATGGTGTACCAGATACAGCAGAGGGCAGGAGGGGTGGTATGGTGTACCAGATACAGCAGAGGGCAGGAGGGGTGGTATGGTGTACCAGATACAGCAGAGGGCATGAGCATTGGTGGTATGGTGTACCAGATACAGCAGAGGGCAGGAGGGGTGGTATGGTGTACCAGATACATCAGAGGGCAGGAGTGGTGGTATGGTGTACCAGATACAGCAGAGGGCAGGAGTGGTGGTATGGTGTACCAGATACAGGAGAGGGCAGGGGTGGTGGTATGATGTACCAGATACAGCAGAGGGCAGGAGTGGTTGGATGGTGTACCAGATACAGCAGAGGGCAGGAGTTGTGGTATAGTGTACCAGATACAGCAGAGGGCAGGAGGTGTGGTATGGTGTACCAGATACAGCAGAGGGCAGGAGGGGTGGTATGGTGTACCAGATACAGCAAAGGGCAGGGGTGGTGGTATGGTGTACCAGATACAGGAGAGGGCAGGAGGGGTGATATGATGTACCAGATACAGCAAAGGGCAGGAGGGGTGGTATAGTGTACCAGATACAGCAGTGGGCATGAGTGGTGGTATGGTGTACCAGATACAGCAAAGGGCAGGGGTGGTGGTATGATGTACTAGATACAGCAGAGGGCAGGAGTGGTGGTATGGTGTACCAGATACAGCAGTCGGCAGGAGCGTTGGTATGGTGTACCAGATACAGCAGAGTGCAGGAGTTGTTGGATGGTGTACCAGATACAGCAGAAAGCAGGAGTGGTGGTATGGTGTACCAGATACAGCAGTGGGCAGGAGCGTTGGTATGGTGTACCAGATACAGCAGAGGGCAGGAGTGGTGGTATGGTGTACCAGATACAGCAGAGGGCAGAAGTGGTGGTATGGTGTACCAGATACATCAGTGGGAAGGAGCGGTGGTATGGTGTACCAGATACAGCAGAGGGCAGGAGTGGTGGTATGGTGTACCAGATACAGCAGAGGGCAGGAGGGGTGGTATGGTGTACCAAATACAGCAGAGGGCAGAGGTGGTGGTATGGTGTACCAGATACAGCAGAGGGCAGAAGGGGTGGTATGATGTACTAGATACAGCAGAGGGCAGGAGTGGTGGTATGGTGTACCAGATACAGCAGAGGGCAGGAGAGGTGGTATGGTGTACCAGATACAGCAGAGGGCAGGAGTGGTGGTATGGTGTACCAGATACAGCAGAGGGCAGGAGTGGTGGTATGATGTACCAGATACAGCAGAGGGCAGGAGTGGTTGGATGGTGTACCAGATACAGCAGAGGGCAGGAGTGGTGGTATGGTGTACCAGATACAGCAGAGGGCAGGAGTGGAGGTATGGTGTACCAGATACAGCAGAGGGCAGGAGTGGTGGTATGGTGTACCAGATACAGCAGAGGGCAGGAGTGGTGGTATGGTGTACCAGATACAGCAGAGGGCAGGGGTGGTGGTATGATGTACCAGATACAGCAGAGGGCAGGAGTGGTTGGATGGTGTACCAGATACAGCAGAGGGCAGGAGTGGTGGTATGATGTACTAGATACAGCAGAGGGCAGGAGTGGTTGGATGGTGTACCAGATACAGCAGAGGGTAGGAGGGGTGGTATGATGTACCAGATACAGCAGAGGGCAAGAGGGGTGGTATGATGTACAAGATACAGCAGAGGGCAGGGGTGGTGGTATGGTGTATCAGATACAGCAGAGGGCAGGAGTGATGGTATGGTGTATCAGATACAGCAGAGGGCAGGTATGGTGCACCAGATACAGCCGTGGGCATGAGTGGTGGTATGGTGTACCAGATACAGCAGAAGGCAGGAGTGGTGGTATGATGTACCAGATACAGCAGAAGGCAGGGGTGGTGGTATGATGTACCAGATACAGCAGAGGGCAGGAGTTGTGGTATGGTGTACCAGATACAGCAGAGGGCAGGAGTTGTGGTATGGTGTACCAGATACAGCAGAGGACAGGAGGGGTGGTATGGTGTACCAGATACAGCAGAGGGCAAGGGTGGTGGTATGATGTACCAGATACAGCAGAGGGCAGGAGGGGCGGTATGGTGTACCAGATACAGCAGTGGGCATGAGTGGTGGTATGGTGTACCAGATACAGCAGAGGGCAGAGGTGGTGGTATGATGTACCAGATACAGCAGAGGGCAGGAGTGGTGGTATGGTGTACCAGATACAGCAGAGGGCAGGAGTGGTGGTATGGTGTACCAGATACAGCAGAGGGCAGGAGGGGTGGTATGGTGTACCAGATACAGCAGAGGGCAGGAGTGGTGGTATGGTGTACCAGATACAGCAGAGGGCAGGAGTGGTGGTATGGTGTACCAGATACAGCAGAGGGCAGGGGTGGTGGTATGATGTACCAGATACAGTAGAGGGCAGGAGTGGTTGGATGGTGTACCAGATACAGCAGAGGGCAGGAGTGGTGGTATGATGTACTAGATACAGCAGAGGGCAGGAGTGGTTGGATGGTGTACCAGATACAGCAGAGGGTAGGAGGGGTGGTATGATGTACCAGATACAGCAGAGGGCAAGAGGGGTGGTATGATGTACAAGATACAGCAGAGGGCAGGGGTGATGGTATGGTGTATCAGATACAGCAGAGGGCAGGAGTGATGGTATGGTGTATCAGATACAGCAGAGGGCAGGTATGGTGCACCAGATACAGCCGTGGGCATGAGTGGTGGTATGGTGTACCAGATACAGCAGAAGGCAGGAGTGGTGGTATGATGTACCAGATACAGCAGAAGGCAGGGGTGGTGGTATGATGTACCAGATACAGCAGAGGGCAGGAGTTGTGGTATGGTGTACCAGATACAGCAGAGGGCAGGAGTTGTGGTATGGTGTACCAGATACAGCAGAGGACAGGAGGGGTGGTATGGTGTACCAGATACAGCAGAGGGCAAGGGTGGTGGTATGATGTACCAGATACAGCAGAGGGCAGGAGGGGCGGTATGGTGTACCAGATACAGCAGTGGGCATGAGTGGTGGTATGGTGTACCAGATACAGCAGAGGGCAGAGGTGGTGGTATGATGTATCAGATACAGCAGAGGGCAGGAGTGGTGGTATGGTGTACCAGATACAGCAGAGGGCAGGAGTGGTGGTATGGTGTACCAGATACAGCAGAGGGCAGGAGGGGTGGTATGGTGTACCAGATACAGCAGAGGGCAGGAGGGGTGGTATGGTGTACCAGATACAGCAGAGGGCATGAGCATTGGTGGTATGGTGTACCAGATACAGCAGAGGGCAGGAGGGGTGGTATGGTGTACCAGATACATCAGAGGGCAGGAGTGGTGGTATGGTGTACCAGATACAGCAGAGGGCAGGAGTGGTGGTATGGTGTACCAGATACAGCAGAGGGCAGGAGTTGTAACAAACTAATCTTGTTGTCTTAGAAATTATAGATCTCTGATCATTGGCAATAAATAATACCACGTGGTCTCACAAAACGTAGTCACAGGGTACTCTTTACCTGAGAAGCTGTGGAAGGTCATCTCTCTTGTGATTAAAGGATTAGCACGTTAGTTACAAATTGGCTGTCTCCCTTGTATTAATTCATCACGTAATGAATATTTCAATAAATACAGTAATAACTAATCTGGTTTGAGGTCTTAGGTTAGGTTAACATGTAGAGTAAAAGATCAGGGCCCGTATACCGTCAAAAAGAAAGTGATCAGTTACAGTAGAGGGAACTAGCTCACCAGGCATAGCCTATGACTTACCCTGGGTCAAGGTTAAGCGGCTAGGGAGTGACTACACTCTCCCATATTTATTAACTCAAGGTATAAATTCAGGTCACTAGTCAATATTGTAATTGGATATAGCTTTTTCCAAGATGCCTAATAGAATTACCAGCAGTTCAATAAGAATTCAACCATCTCGGTTGGCCAGTAAATTAAAATTACCTTGTTCAATTTAAACCTTGTTTGGTAATTTAATAGGCCTGGCGGATTGATACTAGCCTAGGACAGTCTCTTGGCTTGAGAGAGGAGAATAGGTCAGTGTGGCGTGGACCGACCTGGGGTCACCATCTCAGCCCCCAAGCAGCCAGAACAGCATCAGCTGGACTTAGAATATTCGGTAAAGTGCTTTAACAGTTGATCCTCCATCCGTGCCTCTTAGAATATATTTAAAATTAGGGAGTGTTAAATTAGGAAATGGTTTTTTATTACCATTTTGATGAGTTTTGTTTTAATAAACTTTGACCACATACATACATGACCACAAGGTCATGTATGGTGGTGTGGTGAACCTTGTGGTCATGTATGGTGGTGTGGTGAACCTTGTGGTCATGTATAGTGGTGTGGTGAACCTTGTGGTCATGTATGGTGGTGTGGTGAACCTTGTGGTCATGTATGGTGGTGTGGTGAACCTTGTGGTCATGTATGGTGGTGTGGTGAACCTTGTGGTCATGTATAGTGGTGTGGTGAACCTTGTGGTCATGTATGGTGGTGTGGTGAACCTTGTGGTCATGTATGGTGGTGTGGTGAACCTTGTGGTCATGTATGGTGGTGTGGTGAACCTTGTGGTCATGTATAGTGGTGTGGTGAACCTTGTGGTCATGTATGGTGGTGTGGTGAACCTTGTGGTCATGTATGGTGGTGTGGTGAACCTTGTGGTCATGTATGGTGGTGTGGTGAACCTTGTGGTCATGTATAGTGGTGTGGTGAACCTTGTGGTCATGTATGGTGGTGTGGTGAACCTTGTGGTCATGTATGGTGGTGTGGTGAACCTTGTGGTCATGTATGGTGGTGTGGTGAACCTTGTGGTCATGTATGGTGGTGTGGTGAACCTTGTGGTCATGTATGGTGGTGTGGTGAACCTTGTGGTCCTGTATGCTGCAACCCGCTCTCGCACAAGACAGCACATATATGACCTCTTGCTTATAGTCAATATTTTCCTTATGAATTAATATATATGTGTGGTATATTCCCAGTTATATATTTTCAAGGCCCAAACTCTTTCTCACGTACCAATTGACGTCTCATAGTGCCTGTCCATCGCCGTAGACAGCAGAATAGTCGTGATTGGTTAAATTATAATGAAAATTGTAATTGTCAGGTCCCACATGGGTTGTGAAATTGATATACTATTGTCCATTCTCTTAGAATATTACAGATCAGCTACATCCTATTGAAGGTTCGTAGTTTTGTTTTGAGAAATATTAGTTGTTCTTAGTAAATTATAATAAGCACTATAATTTATTACATAAAATAAGTGCATCACCAATCAACATTATCTCTCATGTGTATTATACATATTTAAAACACTGAACTGTAATGCCAATCCTGACCTCAAAAGCTTCATAGAAAGTTGTAACAGAACCCATGAGCACCACACCAGAAATAAATAGTTTTGATATTCCTAGAGTACGACTTAATCAAAATAGAAATGCTCTTCAAATCAAGGGACCCAGAATGTGGAATGACCTTCCCAACCATGTTAAAGACTGTACCTCTCTCAACCAGTTTAAGATAAAAACGAAGCTATACCTAATAAATTCCCTGTAACCTACCTTACCCCTCTATTGTCAACCAGTGTTTTTTTTTTAAATGACGCTGTTTGTCGACCGAATTGTATTTGTGCTGCTTTTTCAGCCATGTTCCCCCTTTCTTATCTCTTTTTTTATTTTGTTCTCAACTCATTTTATTCTTTATGCTCAATTAGTATTAAGCTTTAGTCATTTAAGTTTTTCATGCCCGAAACGCTTTGCGAAATAGGGGCCTTAGGCATTGTATGTACTAGCCCTATCTATAAATCCATCACTCTTTGTAAAATCTCTTGTATGTATGTACCTTAGCTAAATAAACATTTGATTTGATTTGATTTGATTTAATTTATATACACTAGTTTGTGCTAAAAAAATCTTTAAATAATGTATTGTAAGAACGTTCACAGAAAACGATATTACGTTGGAATGTCTATCGGGCAAACTATTGCAAACAGGATAGTGTAGTGTCTACTACCTACTGTACTCACCTATTTGTGTTTGCGGGGGTTGAGCTTCGTCTCTTTGGTCCCGCCTTTCAACTGTCAATCAACTGGCGTACAGATTCCTGAGCCTACTTGGCTCTATCATATCTACATTTGAAACTGTGTATGTAGTCAGCCTCCACCACATCACTTCCTAGTGCATTCCATTTACTAACTACTCTTACACTGAAAAAAATCTTTCTAATGTCTCTGCGGCTCATTTAGGTACTAAGTTTCCACCTGTGTTCCCTTGTTCGTGTCCCACCCGTGCTGAAGAGTTTGTCCCTTGTTCATCCTGTCAATTCCCCTGAGAATTTTGTAGGTGGTTATCATGTCTCCCCTTTCTATATAGATATATACAAGAGTTGTTACATTCTTGTACAGCCACTAGTACGCATAGCGCTTCGGGCAGGTCTCTGGAATACGATCTCCACCGCGAAAAATCGTTTTTACAACCAAGTACCCATTTTACTGTTGAGTTAAACAGAAGCTACAATTAAGGATTTGTGCCCAGTAAATCCTCCCCAGCCAGGATACAAATGCATCACAAAGCGCTCGAGGAACGCAAGGCTAGTGTTTTACCACTACACCACCGTGACTGGTTCTCTTCTGTTTTCCAGCGACGTGAGGTTCAGCTACTTCAGCCTTTCCTCGTAGCTCATGCCTCTCAGTTCTGGGACAAGTCTGGTGGCATACCACTGAATCTTCTCTAACTTTGCCTTGTGTTTAACTTGATATGGACTCCAGGCAGGAGCTGCATATTCTTGGATTGGTCTGACATAAGTGATATACAGGGTCCTGAACGATTCCTTACACAAGTTTCTAAAGGCAGTTCCTATGTTGGCCAACGTAGCATATGCCGCTGATGATATCCTTTTGATGTGGGTTTCTGGGGACAGGTTCGGTGTGATATCATATCCCAGATCTTTCTCTATTTGACTCTTGCAGTATTTCACCTCCCAGATGGTACTTTGTGTTCAGCCTTCTGCTCCCTTCGCCTAATTTCATTTATTTACACTTTCCAGAGTTGAACTTTTGCAGCCATTTTCTAGACCATTCCTCCAGTTTGTCTAGGTCACCCTGTAGTCTCTGTCTATCTTCATGTCTTGGTTCTTCTCAAGTTTTTGCATCATCACCAAACATCGAGAGGAATGAGTCTATACCCTCTGGAAGATCATTTACATATATTAGCAACAGAATGGGTCCAAGTACAGAGCCCTCTGGGCCTCCGTCGGTGACATCTCGCCACCCGGATATCTCTCCCCTCACAGTTACTCGTTGTTTCCCGTTGCTTAGATACTCCCTTATCCACTGGAGCACCTTACCTGTTACTCTGGCCTGTTTCTCCAACTTTTGTAACAGCCTTTTATGAGGTACTGTACTTTTACTGGGGTACTGTAGGATGGATATAGGGTCCACTACCACCTGTTAGGTGGGTAAGGGATCCATACCACTTGTAGGATGGGTCTGGGCCCAACAACTGTTCATAGGATGGGTATGGGGCCCCCTATCATCCACAGGATGGGTTTGGGGATCCACTACCGCCTACTGGATGGGTATATCGTCTTCTACCACCCACAGGATGAGTATAGCGTCCACTACTCCATGCAGGATGTGCATGGGGTCCACTACAGCCCACTGGAAGGGCATGTGTTCCACTTCCGAACAAAGGATGTGTTTGGCGTCCACTATACCGCCCACAGGATGGGTATGGGGTCCACTACCGCCCTCAGAGTGTGTAGTGGGTCCACTACAGCCCACAGGATAGGTATGGCGCCCACTGCCACCCACATAATAAGTGTGGTGTCCACTACCCCCCAAAGGATGGGTATGGCCTCCACTGCAGCATACAGGATAAGTATAGGGTCCAGTACCGCCCACAATATGCTTATAAGGTCAAGTACCGCCCACAGGGTAGGTATGGGGTCCACTACCGCCCACAGAAAGGGTTTGGGAGATCACTATCATCCACAGGAAGGTCCACTTCCGCCGACAGGATGGCTTTGGGGACCACTGTCATCCACAGGATGGGTATGGGGGTCCACTACCGTCCACAGGCTGGGTATGGGAGTCATGACCATCCACAGGATGGGTATATGCGCCACTACCTCCAACAAAATAAGTATGGGGTCCACTACCGCCAACAGGATGGGATTGGGGTCCACTACCACCCACAGGATGGGTAAGGGATTAATCATTATTATAAACACTATTAGTTTATTAAGTTTATTTTTATTTACAAGTTTATTATTACTACTTAATTATTATAATTAAGTACCTAATTTCATCTTCATAGTTTCCTACTCTGTTCTTTAAAATTGTTCTGTATCTAGTGTTACCCAATCTCCCAATCTTTATGTACTTAATCCAATCAACTTTGCCATTGTGATCATTGTTGTCTTATTATATATGCTAGCAATATGCTTTATTGTGCCTATTAATCTTTGTTAAATTACCATTCAAGCTGTCAATGCAATCCATCTGAGCTACCGATGTGCTTTAATATACATACAAATCTCTCTCATCTCATTTTTTTCTTGCAATGTACTTGTTATCATTTTATTTATGTTGCCCGAAACGCTATGCATACTAGTGGCTTTAGGTATTGTATGTACTGCCTCTATCTTTAAATCAAACAGAATCTTTGTACTGTAACTCTGCAACTTTGTATGTACTTTTCCTAAATCAATTATTATTATTATTATTATTATTTATAAATTTTGCTTCTATTTACCTACTTAAAATTTTATGTTAGATTAAGGACCTGCCCGAAACGCTGCGCATACTAGTAGCTTTACACAATGCTATGTATCCTCACAATCCCAATGTACCTTCTTGTACATAAATAAATAAATAAATAAATAGTTATTACATATAATAATGGTGCTTCCCAAATCAACATTATATACAATAGTGTATGCTTTAAAAATCTCTGAAAAGAAAAAAGAGAATGGATTGTAGGAACGTCAACAGAAAACAATGTAACATTGGAATGTCTATGGGGTACACTAAAATCAAAATCAAAATATTTATTCAGGTAAAAATACATTCATAGAAGATGAGTTACAAACATAATTGGATTTATAGATAGAGATAGTACATATAATACCTAAAGTAACTAATACTCACAGCGTTTCGGGTAAGGTGTGGAGAGAAAACCCCCTTACACTAAAGATTAATACTAACTGAGATTAAAGTATAAATTGAAAAATGAAAAATGTCAATGAAAAATTAAAATGTGCAAAGATGTTTCGGAGCGCTATTTTAGTCAAGAAATGATACAAAAATTGTGTTAATGTACTAGTGAGAGGCAGAACAAGTGACAATAAGGTATATGTTGCGATCACACAGTTAACAAAAAATATTAGAATTTGTAGGTAGTGATCATGTCTCCCCAAACTCTTCTGTGCATATTTCACAAAGTCTTTCTTCCTAACTCACCCATCTTAGTTCGTTGCCTAGTGGCGCACCTATGTTTAAAATTAAATCTACAAAGCTTCACATTTTCAAAAATGTTATTTGGTCCTCAGACAGAAAGATGATTTCCACCTTATGTTACGTAACGATGTAATGTGTTACAAAAACTAAACAGGCATACGGTAATATTTTATTTGTGTTTGGATGTAATGGTTAAACATGGTTCACATTTTCAATAATGTTATTTGCTCATCAGACAGAAAGTTGATTTCCATGTTACGTTACTAAGTGTAAGGATATTGTGGTCATTAACCCAGTCATGCAATAGACAGACAACAAGAGATACACCGCTCGAATGCTTGCTCCCGCAGTCATATGGTATATTTGGACAGCAGAAAGAGGTTTTCCACGTTACATTACATTGTGTTACAGGATGATTTCCGCGTTACGTTACAATGTGTTACAGGGGCTAAGACTGGCACATAGCAATATTTATATGGTAAGAGATGTAATGGGGATGATCTAAGACATAATTTACATTTCAAAATGTTATTATGGACTGCAGAAAGAGGATTTTCGCGTTACGTTACAATGTGTTACAGGGGCTAAAACTGGCACACAGTAATTACAAAAAATTATGATTTGTTATAATAATAAGATTGAAGACCACCTTACGACACATGTTACTCTTAAAAATTATATATGAGCAAAGAATGATGTTACCATGTTGGTCACGTTGCGTTATGATAACTTTGATGATACGAATAGTAATTGGTGACTTTGTGCATATTCTCAAAACTTAGTTTGTGCAAAAAAAAAAAAACAGTAAATTAGATGCGAGCTATGATTTGAAAACAGAAGTTGGGTGATGTGAGGGTTATTTGTGTGTACTCGGGAGATATGATCACCACATATAAGTTTCTCAAAGAAAATTACAAGCTAGGTAAGGATGGTTTATTTAGCACACCAGCCATCCATGCAGTAGTGAGCTTTCCTTTGATTGCTGTACACGTGTCAATGAAAAATTAAAATGTGCAAAGATGTTTGGGAGTGCTATTTTAGTCAAGAAATGATACAAAAAATGTCTTTATTGAATAGTGAGAGGCAGAACAAGTGACCATGAAGTATATGTTGTGATCACACAGTTAACAAAAAATATTAGAATTTGTAGGTAGTGATCACGTCTTCCCAAATTCTTCTGTCTTCCAGCGTGGTATGTCCTCTGGTGAGCATGTGTGGAATGAGATGGCCTCTGTGTGTTTGTGAACTGGGTCACCACTCTTCATATGATCAGAAATAATAATACTAATGGCTTTGCATAAAACATCCGGTCTGGGAAGGGTGAAGTGATGCTTGATGGTATGGGCTGGGGGGAGGGGGGTTGGATGGGGGTAAGGGTAAGGTCATCCCCAATACCTCGCCCATCTCAGTACACCTCAAACCACCACCCCAGATGTGTGTATTGGTGAAGTTCCTGGGATTGACCTAAAATTGCATATATTCATTCAGTAGTGGAAAACACCTACCTACAACCTCCAGAAATTGTTTCCCACATTCAGTAAAAATGTCTACTGACTTTACCTGAGTAACTGTTATGAATACTGGGACACGCATGTAAGCCCCACAACCTTGGAGGAGGGAAAGTGAACAGACTTGAGTACTAGATGTAGGAGGGAGGGTGGGGGGTCTGCTGGCAACCCGTCCTCTTAAAAATAACGTCACTTTTCGCTCATATGCGCGCTATGGCCAAATTTGGACGTAATTTGAAATGAAATCGACTCACAAAAGTGACGTACTGTTCCGTTTTCTCTTTCAGTCGTCTGGCTTACTCGGCAAGCTAAGAAAAGGAAACTTTCCATTAACGTTTTTCATAACGTTTTGAAACTTTATGAGAATTTCCTGCCCACCTAAGCTATCAGAGAACCCTTAACTTACTGTTGTTGAAAAAAAATTCCCAAATTTATTTTAATTTTTTTCATTTCAAATTATGTCCAAATTCGGCCATAGGCGCAATCGGCCAAAAGCGACATTCTTTTTAAGAGGCCAGGTTGCTGCTTTAGCGTGGGTAAGGTGTGCAGTAACGCTTCATTTAACCAGTTAAGCGTCAAACTCCAAAGAGGATAGCCGCCCAGGATGGTTCACTCCCCGTCCAGGCATGTGCGACACGGAGGACTACATACCTATGTGGTCCACTATGCACTCCTCCTTGGAGGCGAGGCTTGAGGGGGGAAATGATATGTGTACTTTGCTAACACCTCAATGCTTGGAATTTGTATGTTGCGGTCATGGCTCACTTGCCAGCCTGTGGTGGTGGTGATGGTGGTATGTGGTGAGGCCTGCTATGTGGTTGGAGGGGGGAGGGGATGGACAGAACTGACTATAGTAGAGGCAGATGTTGACATTCACAATAGTTAGGCCTCAATCTTCGAAGAGGGGACCCCATGTGGTCATGTGGTGACACTCCTCAGATCTATGTGGTGGGTGTGACACGCATATCCTTAGCACTCTGGAAGCAGAAAATGGGGTTGCAGTTCAGTACACTTATGTCAAACTCTCAAGAGGATATCCAACACCCCTTAGCCTTCCTCCAGACGCACGGACTGAGGAAATGTGAAGTGTGTGGAATTGTCAAGTAATTGATGATGCCAGTCATCTGCATGGGAGGGGGGGAGGGGGAGCAATACACGACCCCAGCAGCTAATGCCAACCCAGGTCACTCAAGCGTGGGACACCAGAGGGTCCACACGGGGCTGGGGCGCCAAAGGGTCCACACGGTGACCTCATGGAGGTACAATGCTCCTATGTGGTCTGCTGGTATGTGGTGAGAACCTCATGTCTATGTGGACATTATATGATGTTGAGTATGCTCCGCTCGAGAAGCGTCCCAGAAGCAAGCAAGCTACGTGTCGGAGTGAGGGGAGAGAGAGAGAGAGACCCAGCCATTGACACACCCCATTTGCTGCTGAGACTCCAACACAACCCTGTCTGACGTCTAACTAATCACCGTTATTGAACACCAGCGACACAAACAGACTTGGGTGAGAAAGTTAAACGTTTCTTTTCCTTACATAAAACAGACATTCTTTAAGAAAAAATAATGGCTCCCTCCACTATCACACAAAGCCGCCGCCTAATCCCCTCTCCCCCTTTCCCCTCTTTCTCTCCCCCATACCCATCTTAAGAGCCTGGTCTCCTACCCTCCTAAGTAGGAGGGGCCCCTCCCTCCTCAACATATCCTTGCCAGGTAGGGGGGCCCTCCCTCCTCAACATATCCTTGCCAGTGTCACGTGGAGGTGGGCCGGGGCTCTGCTAGCACTCAGCTGCTAGGGACTCAAAAGGCCGAGTACTCAGCCCCTCCGACTCCCGGGATTCACCGGAGTCTCCTTGGTCACACAGGAGAGAACCAACAATGCCCACCTCCGCAGGTCTTTGCTTCCACCACAAAAGGGGGTGCCACTTATTCACCCTGGAAGCCCTTCAGTCAAACACGGGGAAACTGCTGTAAACAGTTCGGGCCTGGACCCGTGGAGGAGTGAAGGAAGACTCAGGCTTACATTATAACCATAACCTCCCTGAGTCTTGCATGCCAGACAAAAAAGTTGCAGGAACTCCTTTCCCACCTGTCTTCTCTATCTTCTTCTTAACAAGGTCGCCAGCTGGGTTATTATATCTGCACCCCAGCAATGCAGTTCAGTGGGTGTATTATATATTGTTTGTAGCCAGAAGATTGCTACTCCCAAAGATCTGCTGCTTGACTGTCATCCCAGGGTACTCTCCCAGGAAGGTCTGTGTGGCTTTACCTCTCTCTAGCCACTACGTTACTAGTTGCCACCATTCAGGCACTAATACTGATCGGATGGCTAAGGGTACACGTTTATATAAGTCTGTGCTGCTTTTACCACTCTCCAGGCAATGAGAACTTCTATAGAGAACGTAGTGTTCCCTAGGTAGTACTATGATAACCTTCGTGTATGCTCATAGAGAAATATTTTAAATGGAGGCACACTTAAACACAATGATAAAATGTGTGAATTTACTGACGCAAATTACATGAACACACATACAATCACAAGTAATACATGAATATCAAAATAAGGATAATAAGTCTGGAGATAGTCAGCCTCTTCTTCCACGACCTCCAACACTCCTTCAACTGGGCAGAAAAACAGGAGTCCCACACTCTCTCACAGGAGGGCCTCTTCTTCACTGTCCTGCCATCCATACACACTGTCCCCTCTGACAGTCCTGGACACAAGCTGCCTTGCAGCCTATTCTACTACTAAAGTATTAATATCCTATTGCCACATACATAAGTAAATATTGTGGCCTAACTAGCCTACTCACACAAGGGGTAATGGGAGGGAAAATGATCTACCTTACATTCCTGGCTCACGACGCCTGTCCCTCGATGGTGTGAGGTTCCCACGCTTCCTGAGTCGATCCTTGACGATCCAGGAACGTTCCACAGGTCCTCAGGTGTCATGGAGCCTTCGCGTCGTCGCTGTTCCAATCCCTGAGATTCGGCTACCCCAATCCTGGTTCATCGATAGGCACTGAGCTAATTACTATTTTCCCACACTCGCCCCTTCCACAAGGCGTTGCTCCTTGTCCTAGGAACGGTGTCGTCCCTCCAAAACCCTCAGTGGATGTGACCCGGTCACAGCTAGGCCTGCCCACCACACCTTTCCAGGCCCTCAACGTCCAGCGTCGCCGCCCAGCATCGTCGCCGAATATTTTCCAAGTTTGGCACTCTTTTGCTCAATAAACTTGGTTCCTTTTTGCTTCCCAGAAGCGCGGGGTCTCCAATACGTAAGATGGGCTGTGATAGCCAGCTCTAATCCACTAAGAAAGGCTTGTAGAGCCTCAAATCCTTGACAGCTGACCGAGGTGCGCCCTTTCGCCTTCACGGTCAGGTCAACTCTGACGTTGGCGCTGCCCGGGGCACTCGGTGACGTCATGGCGGGCCCTGATTGGTCGCCCGCGACCTAAGTCGGCCAATCCGCGATCGGCTAGTGTCCCTTCCAAAACGTCATATCTGCAGTAGGGGATACTCTTTCATTTTTTTATCAGGGCGCCAATTTCCCCTTACTTACAACTTATAATGTAACTTTCTTCCTTAACTGGCAGCCGGTCTGGTCGCCACATATATCAATAGACTCCCTGAACCTCAGAGAATCAGTAGGGAGAGCTGATATGACTCTTAACGCAGGCAAACGAAAGAAATAGGAGAGGGCACCGTAACATACCCCTTCCCTTAAAATAAGAGTCATATCGGAAGAGCAACACTCAAGAGGGCAACCTATCCTCTTGCTCCCTTCGTTCCTGAAGTGTCACTCCTCCAGTTGGTGACGTGGCTCGTACCACCTTGCCAGTCACTTGCCTCATTATATCTCCACCTCGCATAGGACCGGGTGTGATGGGTGTTCCCTGAACACCTATAAGAAATCCTCTCTCCGTGGCTACGAGTGTACTCCAACGGCTCGTTACCACTGTAAGATTCAGTGCATGCAGCGCCTCCACCGCGTCGTGCACTCCGAGATAGTCTTGCACTTCCACTGCGTCCTACAGGTACTCCATGTTTCCTCTCATGAGCTCCTCTTCGCCAATCTTCTCTCTTCTCGGTTCCTCTTCTCCCATAAGTGCGTTGTCTCCTAACAGTGGCACTTGTCACCTGTACTCAATCCAGCAGCTTCCTCTCTTCCACACTAGGATTTTGCGATGGCCCAATGCCCCTCTGGTTAGGCTGGCGCCTACCCTGGGTGTACCTATTCCCTGCTTTCTTCGTATTGCTCTACCTATACCATTCGCTCCTTCGTTCCGCTACCTTAATCGTCCTCAACCTGATCCCAAAGTGGTTTGCCACTTGTTGGAACTGGGCCTTGGTACACTCCTCCAAAACACTCTCGTCCCTTGTGTCAATAAATTTCTTTACTTCGTCCTCTCCATCTCTATATCATTGAGCATACACGACAGCACAGACAAGTTAGTAGGCACTAATTTCACCGTTTCAGCCCCTTAGCTGGTTGAGTAACAGTATCACTGAATTCACTGGCCACACTGTATTAGTACCCTGGCAACACTTGTCTTGAAATTCGGGCCACACTGTAGCTTGATCCACACTTCCTGGCGAAGTTCCCAGTTCTTGGCTACCGGGGTTCGAATCCTGGCAAGGTCGCCAGTTATTGTCACATGGAGGTGGGCCGGGGCTCTGCTAGCACTCAGCTGCTAGGGACTCAAAAGGCCGAGTACTCAGCCCCTCCGACTCCCGGGATTCACCGGAGTCTCCTTGGTCACACAGGAGAGGACCAACAATGCCCACCTCCGCAGGTCTTTGCTTCCACCACAAAAGGGGGTGCCACTGATTCACCCTGGAAGCCCTTCAGTCAAACACGGGGAAACTGCTGTTAACAGTTCCGGCCTGGACCCGTGGAGGAGTGAAGGAAGACTCAGGCTTACATTATTACTATAACCTCCCTGAGTCTTGCCTGCCAGACAAAAAAGTTGCAGGAACTCCTTTCCCACCTGTCTTCTCTATCTTCTTCTTAACAAGGTCGCCAGCTGGGTTATTATATCTGCACCCCAGCAATGCAGTTCAGTGGGTGTATTATATATTGTTTGTAGCCAGAAGATTGCTACTCCCATAGATCTGCTGCTTAACTGTCATCCCAGGGTACTCTCCCAGGAAGGTCCGTGTGGCTTTACCTCTCTCTAGCCACTACGTTACTAGTTGCCACCATTCAGGCACTAATACTGATCGGATGGCTAAGGGTACACTTTTATATAAGTCTGTGCTGCTTTTACCACTCTCCAGGCAATGAGAACTTCTATAGAGAACGTAGTGTTCCCTAGGTAGTACTATGATAACCTTCGTGTATGCTCATAGAGAAATGTTTTAAATGGAGGCACACTTAAACACAATGATAAAATGTGTGAATTTACTGACGCAAATTACATGAACACACATACAATCACAAGTAATACATGAATATCAAAATAAGGATAATAAGTCTGGAGATCGTCAGCCTCTTCTTCCACGACCTCCAACACTCCTTCAACTGGGCAGAAAGACAGGAGTCCCACACTCTCTCACAGGAGGGCCTCTTCACCACATCGGTGCCTCTTCTTCACTGTCCTGCCATCCATACACACTGTCCCCTCTGACAGTCCTGGACACAAGCTGCCTTGCAGCCTATTCTACTACTGAAGTATTAATATCCTATTGCCACATACATAAGTAAATATTGTGGCCTAACTAGCCTACTCACACAAGGGGTAATGGGAGGGAAAATGATCTACCTTACATTCCTGGCTCACGACGCCTGTCCCTCGATGGTGTGAGGTTCCCACGCTTCCTTAGTTGATCCTTGACGATCCAAGAACGTTCCACAGGTCCTCAGGTGTCGTGGAGCCTTCGCATCGTCACCGTTCCAATCCCTGAGATTCGGCTACCCCAATCCTGGTTCATCGATGCGCACTGAGCTAATCACTATTTTCCCACACTCGCCCCTTCCACAAGGCGTTGCTCCTTGTCCTAGGAACGGTGTCGTCCCTCCAAAACCCTCAGTGGATGTGACCCGGTCACAGCTAGGCCTGCCCGCCACACCTTTCCAGGCCCTCAACGTCCAGCGTCGCCGCCCAGCATCGTCGCCGAATATTTTCCAAGTTTGGCACTCTTTTGCTCAATAAACTTGGTTCCTTTTTGCTTCCCAGAAGCGCGGGGTCTCCAATACGTAAGATGGGCTGCGATAGCCAGCTGTAATCCACTAAGAAAGGCTTGTAGAGCCTCAAATCCTTGAGAGCTAACCAAGGTGCGTCCTCTCGCCATCACGGTCAGGTCAACTCTGACGTTGGCGCTGCCCGGGGCACTCGGTGACGTCATGGCGGGCCCTGATTGGTCGCCCGCGACCTAAGTCGGCGAATCCGCGATCGGCTAGTGTCCCTTCCAAAACGTCATATCTGCAGTAGGGGACACTCTTTCATTTTTTTTATCAGGGCGCCAATTTCCCCTTACTAACAACTTATAATATAACTTTCTCCCTTAACTGGCAGCCGGTCTGGTCGCCACATATATCAATAGACTCCCTGAACCTCAGAGAATCAGTAGGGAGAGCTGATATGACTCTTAACGCAGGCAACGAAAGAAATAGGAGAGGGCACCGTAACACCAGGTATGGGGGCCTCTCCCTCCTCAACATATCCTTGCCAGGTAGGGGGGCCCCTCCCTCATCAACATATCCTTGCCAGGTAGGGGGGCCCCGCCCTCCTCAACATATCCTTGCCAGGTAGGGGGGCCCCTCCCTCCTCAACATATCCTTGCCAGGTAGCGGGGCCCCTCCCTCCTCAACATATCCTTGCCAGGTAGGGGGGGGGGGCCCTCCATCCTCTACATAACCGACATACTCACATCTATCTATCTATCGATCTATATATTCTCAGGATTAACTCTACGCCACATACTCATACATATTCATCTACTACTATTCCTCTTCTATTCCTCTACTCTTCACCTGCTCATCTATACTTACCCTACATGACTACATACCTCCACCCCAGCCCCCACTCCAACACGACCCTCTCTCAAGTGCCGTGCGGCCGGACGTCACGCGCCCAGCACGCGCCACACACCCGGGGAACCCCCCAGGACACTGTACGACTAGACACCTGTCCACCACCTGAGCAGGGGGGCCTAATGAGCTCACCTGCTCAGGTGCTGCGCGCGGTCTAGGCGTGCTTTACACTACTGGTGCTGGTGTTGGGAGTGGTGGTGGTGGTGGGAGTGGTGGTGTTGGTGGTGTTGGGAGTGGTGTTGGTGTTGGGAGTGGTGGTGGTGTTGGGAGTGGTGGTGTTGGGAGTGGTGTTGGTGTTGGTGTTGGGAGTGGTGGTGGTGTTGGGAGTGGTGGTGGCGTTAGGAGTGGTGGTGGTGTTGAGAGTGGTGGTGGTGTTGGTGTTGGGAGTGGTGGTGGTGTTGGTGTTGGGAGTGGTGTTGGTGTTGGGAGTGGTGGTGGTGTTGGGAGTGGTTGTGGTGTTGGGAGTGGTGTTGGTGTTGGGAGTGGTGGTGGTGTTGGGAGTGGTGGTGGTGTTGGGAGTGGTGGTGGTGTTGGGAGTGGTGGTGGTGTTGGGAGTGGTGGTGGTGTTGGGAGTGGTGGTGGTGTTGGGAGTGGTGGTGGTGTTGGGAGTGGTGGTGGTGTTGGGAGTGGTGGTGGTGTTGGTGTTGGGAGTGGTGGTGGTGTTGGGAGTGGTGTTGGTGTTGGGAGTGGTGGTGGTGTTGGGAGTGGTGGTGGTGTTGAGAGTGGTGTTGGTGTTGGTGTTGGGAGTGGTTGTGGTGTTGGGAGTGGTGGTGGTGTTGGGAGTGGTTGTGGTGTTGGTGTTGGGAGTGGTGGTGGTGTTGGGAGTGGTGGTGGTGTTGGGAGTGGTGGTGGTGTATGGAGTGGTGGTGGTGTTGGGAGTGGTGGTGGTGTTGGGAGTGGTGGTGGTGTTGGGAGTGGTTGTGGTGTTGGTGTTGGGAGTGGTGGTGGTGTTGGGAGCGGTGGTGGTGTTATGAGTGGTTGGGAGTTACAAGTAGAATGTTGGGTTTCAAGATAAAACAAGTTTATTTTCTGCCGAAAACACTAATACGCTTTAGTTTGCTCAAGATCTGGGAAAAACCTTAAAGACTAAGTATTAAGACTGATTGAGATGAACAGCATGAACTGAACTCACGTATGTTGACATTTAGGAGATAAGTTAAGTTACAAGGAGTTGATTATGTAAAACTTAGTTGCTTTTCTCTTAAATTGGATGATAGAGGGGAAGTCTTTAACGTGATTAGGAATACATAATTACATACATACATACATACTTACTTATACATACATATATATATTTATTTATATATATGCAAGAAGGTACATTGGGATAGTGAGGATACATAGTATAGTAATTACATTCTAGTAAAACCACTAGTACGTGCAGCGTTACAGGCAGGTCCTTAATCTAAGAAAATTTTAAGTAGGAAAATACTTACAAAATTTATAAAAATTATAACAGGTACATAGCATGAAAAAAAATAAAAGATGAGAGAAATTAGTTGGTATATTAAAGCACATGGGTAGCTCAGTTTGATTGCAATGACAGCTTGAATGGTAGTTTAACAGAAATTAATAGGCACAATACAGCATATGGCTAGCACATAAAAGAAGACAGTAATGAACACAATGATAAAGTTGTTTGGATTAAGTACATAAAGATTGGAAGATTAGGTGACACTAGATACAGAGCAAATTTACAGCTCAGTGTAGCAAACTACGAAGATAAAATTAGGTACTTTTTGGTTTTGTTTTTGAATGAGGCAAAAGTTTGACAGCTTTTCAATTCACTAGGGCGTGAGTTCCATAGACTAGGTCCCCTTTTTTTGCATAAAGTGTTTACACAGATTAAGTTTGACCCTGGTGATATCAAAGAGATATTTATTTCTGGTTTGGTGATAATGGGTCCTATTACATCTGTCCAGGGAGAGTTTCAGAGCACGGTTTGCATTTAAGAACAGGGTTTTGTAAATGTAGTTGACATAAGAGAATGTGTGGAAGGAGTTAATATTTAGCATGTTAAGGGATTTAAACAAAGGGGCTAAGTGTTGTCTGAAAGCAGAGTTTGTTATTATTCTGATAGCAGATTTTTGCTGGGTGATGATGGGCTTGAGGTGGTTTGCAGTGGTTGACCGCCATGCACAGATATCATAATTAAGATAGGGGTAGATTAGTGCATAATATAGTGAGAGGAGAGCAAAATTAGGAACATAATATTTGATTTTCGAGAGTATACCATCTGTGTTGCTTTCTTAGTTACGTGTTGAATGTAGGTGCTGAAGATGAGTCTCTTGTCGAGTCTCTTGGTGAATCTCTTGAAGTTGAGTCATATACATACATACATACATACATACATACATACATACATACATACATACATACATACATACATACATACATACATACATACATACACAGTCACATCAGAAGGAAAACAACAGTGAAAGAACAGGTATTGAAACTTAGAACAGGCGAGGACAGGTATACAGAGAATGACAGAGAGGTGTGTGAGGAACTCAACAAGAGGTTCCAGGAGGTCTTCACAATAGAACAGGGTGAGGTCACTGTGCTAGGAGAAAGGGAGGTAAACCAGGCGGCCTTGGAGGAGTTCGAAATTACGAGAGAGGAGGTCAAGAGACACCTGCTGGATCTGGATGTTAGAAAGGCGGTTGGTCCAGATGGGATCTCACCATGGGTACTGAAAGAGTGTGCAGAGGCACTTTGCTTGCCACTCTCCATAGTGTATAGTAAATCACTAGAGACAGGAGACCTACCAGAAATATGGAAGACGGCGAATGTGGTCCCAAT
>NC_091158.1:42022178-42049678 GCF_040958095.1 Procambarus clarkii
GGAGTGGTGGTGGTGTTGGGAGTGGTGGTGGTGTTGGGAGTGGTGGTGGTGTTGGGAGTGGTGTTGGTGTTGGGAGTGGTTGTGGTGTTGGGAGTGGTGGTGGTGTTGGGAGTGGTGGTGGTGTTGGGAGTGGTGGTGGTGTTGGGAGTGGTGGTGGTGTTGGAAGTGGTGGTGGTGTTGGGAGTGGTGGTGGTTTTGGGAGTGGTGGTGGTGTTGGGAGTGGAGTTGGTGTTGGGAGTGGTGGTGGTGTTGGGAGTGGTGGTGGTGTTGGGAGTGGTTGTGGTGTTGGGAGTGGTGTTGGAAGTGGTGGTGGTGTTGGGAGTGGTGGTGGTGTTGGGAGTGGTGTTGGTGTTGGGAGTGGTGGTGGTGTTGGGAGTGGTTGTGGTGTTGGGAGTGGTGTTGGGAGTGGTGGTGGTGTTGGGAGTGGTGGTGGTGTTGGGAGTGGTGTTGGTGTTGGGAGTGGTGGTGGTGTTGGGAGTGGTTGTGGTGTTGGGAGTGGTGGTGGTGTTGGGAGTGGTGGTGGTGTTGGGAGTGGTGTTGGTGTTGGGAGTGGTGGTGGTGTTGGGAGTGGTTGTGGTGTTGGGAGTGGTGGTGGTGTTGGGAGTGGTGGTGGTGTTGGGAGTGGTGGTGGTGTTGGGAGTGGTGGTGGTGTTGGGAGTGGTGGTGGTGTTGGGAGTGGTGGTGGTGTTGGGAGTGGTGGTGGTGTTGGGAGTGGTGTTGGTGTTGGGAGTTGTGGTGGTGTTGGGAGTGGTTGTGGTGTTGGGAGTAGTGGTGGTGTTGGGAGTGGTGGTGGTGTTGGGAGTGGTGTTGGTGTTGGGAGTGGTGGTGGTGTTGGGAGTTGTTGTGGTGTTGGGAGTGGTGTTGGTGTTGGGAGTGGTGGTGGTGTTGGGAGTGGTGGTGGTGTTGGGAGTGGTGGTGGTGTTGGGAGTGGTGGTGGTGTTGGGAGTGGTGTTGGTGTTGGGAGTGGTGGTGGTGTTGGGAGTGGTGGTGGTGTTGGGAGTGGTGTTGGTGTTGGGAGTGGTGGTGGTGTTGGGAGTGGTTGTGGTGTTGGGAGTGGTGTTGGTGTTGGGAGTGGTGGTGGTGTTGGGAGTGGTTGTGGTGTTGGGAGTGGTGTTGGGAGTGGTGGTGGTGTTGGGAGTGGTGTTGGTGTTGGGAGTGGTGGTGGTGTTGGGAGTGGTTGTGGTGTTGGGAGTGGTGGTGGTGTTGGGAGTGGTTGTGGTGTTGGGAGTGGTGGTGGTGTTGGGAGTGGTGGTGGTGTTGGGAGTGGTTGTGGTGTTGGGAGTGGTGTTGGGAGTGGTGGTGGTGTTGGGAGTGGTGGTGGTGTTGGGAGTGGTGGTGGTGTTGGGAGTGGTGGTGGTGTTGGGAGTGGTGGTGGTGTTGGGAGTGGTGTTGGTGTTGGGAGTGGTTGTGGTGTTGGGAGTGGTGGTGGTGTTGGGAGTGGTGGTGGTGTTGGGAGTGGTGGTGGTGTTGGGAGTGGTGGTGGTGTTGGAAGTGGTGGTGGTGTTGGGAGTGGTGGTGGTTTTGGGAGTGGTGGTGGTGTTGGGAGTGGAGTTGGTGTTGGGAGTGGTGGTGGTGTTGGGAGTGGTGGTGGTGTTGGGAGTGGTTGTGGTGTTGGGAGTGGTGTTGGAAGTGGTGGTGGTGTTGGGAGTGGTGGTGGTGTTGGGAGTGGTGTTGGTGTTGGGAGTGGTGGTGGTGTTGGGAGTGGTTGTGGTGTTGGGAGTGGTGTTGGGAGTGGTGGTGGTGTTGGGAGTGGTGGTGGTGTTGGGAGTGGTGTTGGTGTTGGGAGTGGTGGTGGTGTTGGGAGTGGTTGTGGTGTTGGGAGTGGTGGTGGTGTTGGGAGTGGTGGTGGTGTTGGGAGTGGTGTTGGTGTTGGGAGTGGTGGTGGTGTTGGGAGTGGTTGTGGTGTTGGGAGTGGTGGTGGTGTTGGGAGTGGTGGTGGTGTTGGGAGTGGTGGTGGTGTTGGGAGTGGTGGTGGTGTTGGGAGTGGTGGTGGTGTTGGGAGTGGTGGTGGTTTTGGGAGTGGTGGTGGTGTTGGGAGTGGTGTTGGTGTTGGGAGTTGTGGTGGTGTTGGGAGTGGTTGTGGTGTTGGGAGTAGTGGTGGTGTTGGGAGTGGTGGTGGTGTTGGGAGTGGTGTTGGTGTTGGGAGTGGTGGTGGTGTTGGGAGTTGTTGTGGTGTTGGGAGTGGTGTTGGTGTTGGGAGTGGTGGTGGTGTTGGGAGTGGTGGTGGTGTTGGGAGTGGTGGTGGTGTTGGGAGTGGTGGTGGTGTTGGGAGTGGTGTTGGTGTTGGGAGTGGTGGTGGTGTTGGGAGTGGTGGTGGTGTTGGGAGTGGTGGTGGTGTTGGGAGTGGTGGTGGTGTTGGGAGTGGTTGTGGTGTTGGGAGTGGTGTTGGGAGTGGTGGTGGTGTTGGGAGTGGTGGTGGTGTTGGGATTGGTTGTGGTGTTGGGAGTGGTGGTGGTGTTGGGAGTAGTGGTGGTGTTGGGAGTGGTGTTGGTGTTGGGAGTGGTGGTGGTGTTGGGAGTGGTTGTGGTGTTGGGAGTGGTGGTGGTGTTGGGAGTGGTGGTGGTGTTGGGAGTGGTGGTGGTGTTGGGAGTGGTGGTGGTGTTGGGAGTGGTGGTGGTGTTGGGAGTGGTGTTGGTGTTGGGAGTGGTGGTGGTGTTGGGAGTGGTGGTGGTGTTGGGAGTGGTGGTGGTGTTGGGAGTGGTGGTGGTGTTGGGAGTGGTTGTGGTGTTGGGAGTGGTGTTGGGAGTGGTGGTGGTGTTGGGAGTGGTGGTGGTGTTGGGATTGGTTGTGGTGTTGGGAGTGGTGGTGGTGATGGGAGTAGTGGTGGTGTTGGGAGTGGTGTTGGTGTTGGGAGTGGTGGTGGTGTTGGGAGTGGTTGTGGTGTTGGGAGTGGTGGTGGTGTTGGGAGTGGTGGTGGTGTTGGGAGTGGTGGTGGTGTTGGGAGTGGTGGTGGTGTTGGGAGTGGTGGTGGTGTTGGGAGTGGTGGTGGTTTTGGGAGTGGTGGTGGTGTTGGGAGTGGTGTTGGTGTTGGGAGTGGTGGTGGTGTTGGGAGTGGTTGTGGTGTTGGGAGTGGTGGTGGTGTTGGGAGTGGTGGTGGTGTTGGGAGTGGTGTTGGTGTTGGGAGTAGTGGTGGTGTTGGGAGTGGTTGTGGTGTTGGGAGTGGTGTTGGTGTTGGGAGTGGTGGTGGTGTTGGGAGTGGTTGTGGTGTTGGGAGTGGTGGTGGTGTTGGGAGTGGTGGTGGTGTTGGGAGTGGTTGTGGTGTTGGGAGTGGTGGTGGTGTTGGGAGTGGTTGTGGTGTTGGGAGTGGTGGTGGTGTTGGGAGTGGTGGTGGTGTTGGGAGTGGTTGTGGTGTTGGGAGTGGTGTTGGGAGTGGTGGTGGTGTTGGGAGTGGTGGTGGTGTTGGGAGTGGTGTTGGTGTTGGGAGTGGTGGTGGTGTTGGGAGTGGTTGTGGTGTTGGGAGTGGTGGTGGTGTTGGGAGTGGTGGTGGTGTTGGGAGTGGTGGTGGTGTTGGGAGTGGTTGTGGTGTTGGGAGTGGTGGTGGTGTTGGGAGTGGTGGTGGTGTTGGGAGTGGTGTTGGTGTTGGGGTTGGTGGTGGTGTTGGGAGTGGTTGTGGTGTTGGGAGTGGTTGTGGTGTTGGGAGTGGTGTTGGTGTTGGGAGTGGTGGTGGTGTTGGGAGTGGTGGTGGTGTTGGGAGTGGTGGTGGTGTTGGGAGTGGTGTTGGTGTTGGGAGTGGTGGTGGTGTTGGGAGTGGTGGTGGTGTTGGGAGTGGTGGTGGTGTTGGGAGTGGTGGTGGTGTTAAGAGTTGTTGTGGTGTTGGGAGTGGTGGTGGTGTTGGGAGTGGTGGTGGTGTTGGGAGTGGTTGTGGTGTTGGGAGTGGTGTTGGGAGTGGTGGTGGTGTTGGGAGTGGTGGTGGTGTTGGGAGTGGTTGTGGTGTTGGGAGTGGTGGTGGTGTTGGGAGTGGTTGTGGTGTTGGGAGTGGTGGTGGTGTTGGGAGTAGTGGTGGTGTTGGGAGTGGTGGTGGTGTTGGGAGTGGTGGTGGTGTTGGGAGTGGTGGTGGTGTTAGGAGTGGTGGTGGTGTTGGGAGTGGTGGTGGTGTTGGGAGTGGTGGTGGTGTTGGGAGTGGTGGTGGTGTTGGGAGTGGTGTTGGTGTTGGGAGTGGTGGTGGTGTTGGGAGTGGTGTTGGGAGTGGTGGTGGTGTTGGGAGTGGTGGTGGTGTTGGGAGTGGTTGTGGTGTTGGGAGTGGTGGTGGTGTTGGGAGTGGTGGTGGTGTTGGGAGTGGTTGTGGTGTTGGGAGTGGTGTTGGGAGTGGTGGTGGTGTTGGGAGTGGTGTTGGTGTTGGGAGTAGTGGTGGTGTTGGGAGTGGTTGTGGTGTTGGGAGTGGTGGTGGTGTTGGGAGTGGTGGTGGTGTTGGGAGTGGTGGTGGTGTTGGGAGTGGTTGTGGTGTTGGGAGTGGTGGTGGTGTTGGGAGTGGTGGTGGTGTTGGGAGTGGTGTTGGTGTTGGGATTGGTGGTGGTGTTGGGAGTGGTTGTGGTGTTGGGAGTGGTTGTGGTGTTGGGAGTGGTGTTGGTGTTGGGAGTGGTGGTGGTGTTGGGAGTGGTGGTGGTGTTGGGAGTGGTGGTGGTGTTGGGAGTGGTGTTGGTGTTGGGAGTGGTGGTGGTGTTGGGAGTGGTGGTGGTGTTGGGAGTGGTGGTGGTGTTGGGAGTGGTGGTGGTGTTAAGAGTGGTTGTGGTGTTGGGAGTGGTGTTGGGAGTGGTGGTGGTGTTGGGAGTGGTGGTGGTGTTGGGAGTGGTTGTGGTGTTGGGAGTGGTGTTGGGAGTGGTGGTGGTGTTGGGAGTAGTGGTGGTGTTGGGAGTGGTGTTGGTGTTGGGAGTGGTGGTGGTGTTGGGAGTGGTTGTGGTGTTGGGAGTGGTGGTGGTGTTGGGAGTGGTTGTGGTGTTGGGAGTGGTGGTGGTGTTGGGAGTGGTGGTGGTGTTGGGAGTGGTGGTGGTGTTGGGAGTGGTTGTGGTGTTGGGAGTGGTGGTGGTGTTGGGAGTGGTTGTGGTGTTGGGAGTGGTGGTGGTGTTGGGAGTGGTGGTGGTGTTGGGAGTGGTTGTGGTGTTGGGAGTGGTGTTGGGAGTGGTGGTGGTGTTGGGAGTGGTGGTGGTGTTGGGAGTGGTGGTGGTGTTGGGAGTGGTTGTGGTGTTGGGAGTGGTGGTGGTGTTGGGAGTGGTTGTGGTGTTGGGAGTGGTGGTGGTGTTGGGAGTGGTTGTGGTGTTGGGAGTGGTTGTGGTGTAGGGAGTGGTGTTGGGAGTGGTGGTGGTGTTGGGAGTGGTGGTGGTGTTGGGAGTGGTGGTGGTGTTGGGAGTGGTGGTGGTGTTGGGAGTGGTGTTGGTGTTGGGAGTGGTTGTGGTGTTGGGAGTGGTGGTGGTGTTGGGAGTGGTGGTGGTGATGGGAGTGGTGGTGGTGTTGGGAGTGGTGGTGGTGTTGGGAGTGGTGGTGGTGTTGGGAGTGGTGGTGGTTTTGGGAGTGGTGGTGGTGTTGGGAGTGGTGTTGGTGTTGGGAGTGGTGGTGGTGTTGGGAGTGGTTGTGGTGTTGGGAGTGGTGGTGGTGTTGGGAGTGGTGGTGGTGTTGGGAGTGGTGTTGGTGTTGGGAGTGGTGGTGGTGTTGGGAGTGGTGGTGGTGTTGGGAGTGGTTGTGGTGTTGGGAGTGGTGTTGGGAGTGGTGTTGGGAGTGGTGTTGGGAGTGGTGGTGGTGTTGGGAGTAGTGGTGGTGTTGGGAGTGGTGTTGGTGTTGGGAGTGGTGGTGGTGTTGGGAGTGGTTGTGGTGTTGGGAGTGGTGGTGGTGTTGGGAGTGGTGGTGGTGTTGGGAGTGGTGGTTGTGTTGGGAGTGGTGGTGGTGTTGGGAGTGGTGGTGGTGTTGGGAGTGGTGGTGGTTTTGGGAGTGGTGGTTGTGTTGGGAGTGGTGTTGGTGTTCGGAGTGGTGGTGGTGTTGGGAGTGGTTGTGGTGTTGGGAGTGGTGGTGGTGTTGGGAGTGGTGGTGGTGTTGGGAGTGGTGTTGGTGTTGGGAGTGGTGGTGATGTTGGGAGTGGTTGTGGTGTTGGGAGTGGTGTTGGTGTTGGGAGTGGTGGTGGTGTTGGGAGTGGTTGTGGTGTTGGGAGTGGTGGTGGTGTTGGGAGTGGTGGTGGTGTTGGGAGTGGTGGTGGTGTTGGGAGTGGTTGTGGTGTTGGGAGTGGTGGTGGTGTTGGGAGTGGTTGTGGTGTTGGGAGTGGTGGTGGTGTTGGGAGTGGTGGTGGTGTTGGGAGTGGTTGTGGTGTTGGGAGTGGTGTTGGGAGTGGTGGTGGTGTTGGGAGTGGTGGTGGTGTTGGGAGTGGTGGTGGTGTTGGGAGTGGTTGTGGTGTTGGGAGTGGTGGTGGTGTTGGGAGTGGTTGTGGTGTTGGGAGTGGTGGTGGTGTTGGGAGTGGTGGTGGTGTTGGGAGTGGTTGTGGTGTTGGGAGTGGTGTTGGGAGTGGTGGTGGTGTTGGGAGTGGTGGTGGTGTTGGGAGTGGTGGTGGTGTTGGGAGTGGTGGTGGTGTTGGGAGTGGTGTTGGTGTTGGGAGTGGTTGTGGTGTTGGGAGTGGTGGTGGTGTTGGGAGTGGTGGTGGTGTTGGGAGTGGTGGTGGTGTTGGGAGTGGTGGTGGTGTTGGGAGTGGTGGTGGTGTTGGGAGTGGTGGTGGTTTTGGGAGTGGTGGTGGTGTTGGGAGTGGTGTTGGTGTTGGGAGTGGTGGTGGTGTTGGGAGTGGTTGTGGTGTTGGGAGTGGTGGTGGTGTTGGGAGTGTTGGTGGTGTTGGGAGTGGTGGTGGTTTTGGGAGTGGTGGTGGTGTTGGGAGTGGTGTTGGTGTTGGGAGTGGTGGTGGTGTTGGGAGTGGTTGTGGTGTTGGGAGTGGTGGTGGTGTTGGGAGTGGTGGTGGTGTTGGGAGTGGTGTTGGTGTTGGGAGTGGTGGTGGTGTTGGGAGTGGTGGTGGTGTTGGGAGTGGTTGTGGTGTTGGGAGTGGTGTTGGGAGTGGTGTTGGGAGTGGTGGTGGTGTTGGGAGTAGTGGTGGTGTTGGGAGTGGTGTTGGTGTTGGGAGTGGTGGTGGTGTTGGGAGTGGTTGTGGTGTTGGGAGTGGTGGTGGTGTTGGGAGTGGTGGTGGTGTTGGGAGTGGTGGTTGTGTTGGGAGTGGTGGTGGTGTTGGGAGTGGTGGTGGTGTTGGGAGTGGTGGTGGTTTTGGGAGTGGTGGTTGTGTTGGGAGTGGTGTTGGTGTTCGGAGTGGTGGTGGTGTTGGGAGTGGTTGTGGTGTTGGGAGTGGTGGTGGTGTTGGGAGTGGTGGTGGTGTTGGGAGTGGTGTTGGTGTTGGGAGTGGTGGTGGTGTTGGGAGTGGTTGTGGTGTTGGGAGTGGTGTTGGTGTTGGGAGTGGTGGTGGTGTTGGGAGTGGTTGTGGTGTTGGGAGTGGTGGTGGTGTTGGGAGTGGTGGTGGTGTTGGGAGTGGTGGTGGTGTTGGGAGTGGTTGTGGTGTTGGGAGTGGTGGTGGTGTTGGGAGTGGTTGTGGTGTTGGGAGTGGTGGTGGTGTTGGGAGTGGTGGTGGTGTTGGGAGTGGTTGTGGTGTTGGGAGTGGTGTTGGGAGTGGTGGTGGTGTTGGGAGTGGTGGTGGTGTTGGGAGTGGTGGTGGTGTTGGGAGTGGTTGTGGTGTTGGGAGTGGTGGTGGTGTTGGGAGTGGTTGTGGTGTTGGGAGTGGTGGTGGTGTTGGGAGTGGTGGTGGTGTTGGGAGTGGTTGTGGTGTTGGGAGTGGTGTTGGGAGTGGTGGTGGTGTTGGGAGTGGTGGTGGTGTTGGGAGTGGTGGTGGTGTTGGGAGTGGTGGTGGTGTTGGGAGTGGTGGTGGTGTTGGGAGTGGTGTTGGTGTTGGGAGTGGTTGTGGTGTTGGGAGTGGTGGTGGTGTTGGGAGTGGTGGTGGTGTTGGGAGTGGTGGTGGTGTTGGGAGTGGTGGTGGTGTTGGGAGTGGTGGTGGTGTTGGGAGTGGTGGTGGTTTTGGGAGTGGTGGTGGTGTTGGGAGTGGTGTTGGTGTTGGGAGTGGTGGTGGTGTTGGGAGTGGTTGTGGTGTTGGGAGTGGTGGTGGTGTTGGGAGTGGTGGTGGTGTTGGGAGTGGTGTTGGTGTTGGGAGTGGTGGTGGTGTTGGGAGTGGTGGTGGTGTTGGGAGTGGTTGTGGTGTTGGGAGTGGTGTTGGGAGTGGTGGTGGTGTTGGGAGTGGTGGTGGTGTTGGGAGTGGTGGTGGTGTTGGGAGTGGTTGTGGTGTTGGGAGTGGTGGTGGTGTTGGGAGTGGTTGTGGTGTTGGGAGTGGTGGTGGTGTTGGGAGTGGTGGTGGTGTTGGGAGTGGTGGTGGTGTTGGGAGTAATTGTGGTGTTGGGAGTGGTGTTGGGAGTGGTGGTGGTGTTGGGAGTGGTGGTGGTGTTGGGAGTGGTGGTTGTGTTGGGAGTGGTGGTGGTGTTGGGAGTGGTGGTGGTGTTGGGAGTGGTGGTGGTTTTGGGAGTGGTAGTTGTGTTGGGAGTGGTGTTGGTGTTCGGAGTGGTGGTGGTGTTGGGAGTGGTTGTGGTGTTGGGAGTGGTGGTGGTGTTGGGAGTGGTGGTGGTGTTGGGAGTGGTGTTGGTGTTGGGAGTGGTGGTGGTGTTGGGAGTGGTTGTGGTGTTGGGAGTGGTGTTGGTGTTGGGAGTGGTGGTGGTGTTGGGAGTGGTTGTGGTGTTGGGAGTGGTGGTGGTGTTGGGAGTGGTGGTGGTGTTGGCAGTGGTGGTGGTGTTGGGAGTGGTTGTGGTGTTGGGAGTGGTGGTGGTGTTGGGAGTGGTTGTGGTGTTGGGAGTGGTGGTGGTGTTGGGAGTGGTGGTGGTGTTGGGAGTGGTTGTGGTGTTGGGAGTGGTGTTGGGAGTGGTGGTGGTGTTGGGAGTGGTGGTGGTGTTGGGAGTGGTGGTGGTGTTGGGAGTGGTTGTGGTGTTGGGAGTGGTGGTGGTGTTGGGAGTGGTTGTGGTGTTGGGAGTGGTGGTGGTGTTGGGAGTGGTGGTGGTGTTGGGAGTGGTTGTGGTGTTGGGAGTGGTGTTGGGAGTGGTGGTGGTGTTGGGAGTGGTGGTGGTGTTGGGAGTGGTGGTGGTGTTGGGAGTGGTGGTGGTGTTGGGAGTGGTGTTGGTGTTGGGAGTGGTTGTGGTGTTGGGAGTGGTGGTGGTGTTGGGAGTGGTGGTGGTGTTGGGAGTGGTGGTGGTGTTGGGAGTGGTGGTGGTGTTGGGAGTGGTGGTGGTGTTGGGAGTGGTGGTGGTTTTGGGAGTGGTGGTGGTGTTGGGAGTGGTGTTGGTGTTGGGAGTGGTGGTGGTGTTGGGAGTGGTTGTGGTGTTGGGAGTGGTGGTGGTGTTGGGAGTGGTGGTGGTGTTGGGAGTGGTGTTGGTGTTGGAAGTGGTGGTGGTGTTGGGAGTGGTGGTGGTGTTGGGAGTGGTTGTGGTGTTGGGAGTGGTGTTGGGAGTGGTGGTGGTGTTGGGAGTGGTGGTGGTGTTGGGAGTGGTGGTGGTGTTGGGAGTGGTTGTGGTGTTGGGAGTGGTGGTGGTGTTGGGCGTGGTTGTGTGTTGGGAGTGGTGGTGGTGTTGGGAGTGGTGGTGGTGTTGGGAGTGGTGGTGGTTTTGGGAGTGGTAGTTGTGTTGGGAGTGGTGTTGGTGTTCGGAGTGGTGGTGGTGTTGGGAGTGGTTGTGGTGTTGGGAGTGGTGGTGGTGTTGGGAGTGGTGGTGGTGTTGGGAGTGGTGTTGGTGTTGGGAGTGGTGGTGGTGTTGGGAGTGGTTGTGGTGTTGGGAGTGGTGTTGGTGTTGGGAGTGGTGGTGGTGTTGGGAGTGGTTGTGGTGTTGGGAGTGGTGGTGGTGTTGGGAGTGGTGGTGGTGTTGGCAGTGGTGGTGGTGTTGGGAGTGGTTGTGGTGTTGGGAGTGGTGGTGGTGTTGGGAGTGGTTGTGGTGTTGGGAGTGGTGGTGGTGTTGGGAGTGGTGGTGGTGTTGGGAGTGGTTGTGGTGTTGGGAGTGGTGTTGGGAGTGGTGGTGGTGTTGGGAGTGGTGGTGGTGTTGGGAGTGGTGGTGGTGTTGGGAGTGGTTGTGGTGTTGGGAGTGGTGGTGGTGTTGGGAGTGGTTGTGGTGTTGGGAGTGGTGGTGGTGTTGGGAGTGGTGGTGGTGTTGGGAGTGGTTGTGGTGTTGGGAGTGGTGTTGGGAGTGGTGGTGGTGTTGGGAGTGGTGGTGGTGTTGGGAGTGGTGGTGGTGTTGGGAGTGGTGGTGGTGTTGGGAGTGGTGTTGGTGTTGGGAGTGGTTGTGGTGTTGGGAGTGGTGGTGGTGTTGGGAGTGGTGGTGGTGTTGGGAGTGGTGGTGGTGTTGGGAGTGGTGGTGGTGTTGGGAGTGGTGGTGGTGTTGGGAGTGGTGGTGGTTTTGGGAGTGGTGGTGGTGTTGGGAGTGGTGTTGGTGTTGGGAGTGGTGGTGGTGTTGGGAGTGGTTGTGGTGTTGGGAGTGGTGGTGGTGTTGGGAGTGGTGGTGGTGTTGGGAGTGGTGTTGGTGTTGGAAGTGGTGGTGGTGTTGGGAGTGGTGGTGGTGTTGGGAGTGGTTGTGGTGTTGGGAGTGGTGTTGGGAGTGGTGGTGGTGTTGGGAGTGGTGGTGGTGTTGGGAGTGGTGGTGGTGTTGGGAGTGGTTGTGGTGTTGGGAGTGGTGGTGGTGTTGGGCGTGGTTGTGTGTTGGGAGTGGTGGTGGTGTTGGGAGTGGTGGTGGTGTTGGGAGTGGTGGTGGTGTTGGGAGTAATTGTGGTGTTGGGAGTGGTGTTGGGAGTGGTGGTGGTGTTGGGAGTGGTGGTGGTGTTGGGAGTGGTGTTGGTGTTGGGAGTGGTTGTGATGTTGGGAGTGGTGGTGGTGTTGGGAGTGGTGGTGGTGTTGGGAGTGGTGGTGGTGTTGGGAGTGGTGGTGGTGTTGGGAGTGGTGGTGGTGTTGGGAGTGGTGGTGGTGTTGGGAGTGGTGGTGGTGTTGGGAGTGGTGGTGGTGTTGGGAGTGGTGGTGGTGTTGGGAGTGGTGGTGGTTTTGGGAGTGGTGGTGGTGTTGGGAGTGGTGTTGGTGTTGGGAGTGGTGGTGGTGTTGGGAGTGGTTGTGGTGTTGGGAGTGGTGGTGGTGTTGGGAGTGGTGGTGGTGTTGGGAGTGGTGTTGGTGTTGGGAGTAGTGGTGGTGTTGGGAGTGGTTGTGGTGTTGGGAGTGGTGTTGGTGTTGGGAGTGGTGGTGGTGTTGGGAGTGGTTGTGGTGTTGGGAGTGGTGGTGGTGTTGGGAGTGGTGGTGGTGTTGGGAGTGGTTGTGGTGTTGGGAGTGTTGGTGGTGTTGGGAGTGGTTGTGGTGTTGGGAGTGGTGGTGGTGTTGGGAGTGGTGGTGGTGTTGGGAGTGGTTGTGGTGTTGGGAGTGGTGTTGGGAGTGGTGGTGGTGTTGGGAGTGGTGGTGGTGTTGGGAGTGGTGTTGGTGTTGGGAGTGGTGGTGGTGTTGGGAGTGGTTGTGGTGTTGGGAGTGGTGGTGGTGTTGGGAGTGGTGGTGGTGTTGGGAGTGGTGGTGGTGTTGGGAGTGGTTGTGGTGTTGGGAGTAGTGGTGGTGTTGGGAGTGTTGGTGGTGTTGGGAGTGGTGTTGGTGTTGGGATTGGTGGTGGTGTTGGGAGTGGTTGTGGTGTTGGGAGTGGTTGTGGTGTTGGGAGTGGTGTTGGTGTTGGGAGTGGTGGTGGTGTTGGGAGTGGTGGTGGTGTTGGGAGTGGTGGTGGTGTTGGGAGTGGTGTTGGTGTTGGGAGTGGTGGTGGTGTTGGGAGTGGTGGTGGTGTTGGGAGTGGTGGTGGTGTTGGGAGTGGTGGTGGTGTTAAGAGTGGTTGTGGTGTTGGGAGTGGTGTTGGGAGTGGTGGTGGTGTTGGGAGTGGTGGTGGTGTTGGGAGTGGTTGTGGTGTTGGGAGTGGTGTTGGGAGTGGTGGTGGTGTTGGGAGTGGTGGTGGTGTTGGGAGTGGTTGTGGTGTTGGGAGTGGTGGTGGTGTTGGGAGTGGTTGTGGTGTTGGGAGTGGTGGTGGTGTTGGGAGTGGTGGTGGTGTTGGGAGTGGTGGTGGTGTTGGGAGTGGTGGTGGTGTTGGGAGTTGTGGTGGTGTTGGGAGTGGTGGTGGTGTTGGGAGTGGTGGTGGTGTTGGGAGTGGTGGTGGTGTTGGGAGTGGTGGTGGTGTTGGGAGTGGTGTTGGTGTTGGGAGTGGTGGTGGTGTTGGGAGTGGTGTTGGGAGTGGTGGTGGTGTTGGGAGTGGTGGTGGTGTTGGGAGTGGTTGTGGTGTTGGGAGTGGTGGTGGTGTTGGGAGTGGTGGTGGTGTTGGGAGTGGTTGTGGTGTTGGGAGTGGTGGTGGTGTTGGGAGTGGTGGTGGTGTTGGGAGTGGTGTTGGTGTTGGGAGTGGTGGTGGTGTTGGGAGTGGTTGTGGTGTTGGGAGTGGTGGTGGTGTTGGGAGTGGTGGTGGTGTTGGGAGTGGTGGTGGTGTTGGGAGTGGTTGTGGTGTTGGGAGTGGTGGTGGTGTTGGGAGTGGTGGTGGTGTTGGGAGTGGTGTTGGTGTTGGGATTGGTGGTGGTGTTGGGAGTGGTTGTGGTGTTGGGAGTGGTTGTGGTGTTGGGAGTGGTGTTGGTGTTGGGAGTGGTGGTGGTGTTGGGAGTGGTGGTGGTGTTGGGAGTGGTGGTGGTGTTGGGAGTGGTGTTGGTGTTGGGAGTGGTGGTGGTGTTGGGAGTGGTGGTGGTGTTGGGAGTGGTGGTGGTGTTGGGAGTGGTGGTGGTGTTAAGAGTGGTTGTGGTGTTGGGAGTGGTGTTGGGAGTGGTGGTGGTGTTGGGAGTGGTGGTGGTGTTGGGAGTGGTTGTGGTGTTAGGAGTGGTGTTGGGAGTGGTGGTGGTGTTGGGAGTGGTGGTGGTGTTGGGAGTGGTTGTGGTGTTGGGAGTGGTGGTGGTGTTGGGAGTGGTTGTGGTGTTGGGAGTGGTGGTGGTGTTGGGAGTGGTGGTGGTGTTGGGAGTGGTGGTGGTGTTGGGAGTGGTGGTGGTGTTGGGAGTGGTGGTGGTGTTGGGAGTGGTGGTGGTGTTGGGAGTGGTGGTGGTGTTGGGAGTGGTGGTGGTGTTGGGAGTGGTGGTGGTGTTGGGAGTGGTGTTGGTGTTGGGAGTGGTGGTGGTGTTGGGAGTGGTGTTGGTGTTGGGAGTGGTGGTGGTGTTGGGAGTGGTGGTTGTGTTGGGAGTGGTGGTGGTGTTGGGAGTGGTGGTGGTGTTTTGAGTGGTGTTGGTGTTGGGAGTGGTGGTGGTGTTCGGAGTGGTGTTGGTGTTGGGAGTGGTGGTGGTGTTGGGAGTGATGGTGGTGTTCGGAGTGGTGTTGGTGTTGATGGGAGTGGTGGTGGTGTTGGGAGTGGTGGTGGTGTTGGGAGTGGTGTTGGTGTTGGGAGTGGTTGTGGTGTTCGGAGTGGTGTTGGTGTTGGGAGTGGTGTTGGTGTTGGGAGTGGTGGTGGTGTAGGGAGTGGTGTTGGTGTTGGGAGTGGTGTTGGTGTTGGGAGTGGTGGTGGTGTTGGTGTTGGGAGTGGTGGTGGTGTAGGGAGTGGTGTTGGTGTTGGGAGTGGTGGTGGTGTTGGGAGTGGTGGTGGTGTTATGAGTGGTTGGGAGTTACAAGTAGAATGTTGGGTTTCAAGATAAAACAAGTTTATTTTCTGCCTAAAACACTAATACGCTTTAGTTTGCTCAAGATCTGGGAAAAACCTTAAAGACTAAGAATTAAGACTGATTGAGATGAACAGCATGAACTGAACTCACGTATGTTGACATTTAGGAGATAAGTTAAGTTACAAGGAGTTGATTATGTAAAACTTAGTTGCTTTTCTCTTAAATTGGATGATAGAGGGGAAGTCTTTAACGTGATTAGGAATACATAATTACATACATACATACATACTTACTTATACATACATATATATATTTATACATGTTTCATTGAATATGACCGCATATTCTGTATTTATTATTTTCTGGTTTAGGGCTTCTATCCCTCTAACTATTTTCTTAGCATCAGGGCTTAATTGGAATAGGAGTTCTCCAAAACTCATTTTCGTACTTTTAAGGTGAAGAAAAGAAGTGATTTACTATAGAGTGTATTACACTTATTTGTATAATTTGCACGACGTTTCGACCCTCCATGGTTCATTCTCAAGTGAACAATCTTACAATACTAGTTGATTTTATACCCGCATTAGGTCAGGTGATAATACAATGAAGGTGAAAAACATGGGGGGATACATAAGGGATAAACATAGGGGCTGCAGAAGGCTTATTGGCCCATACGAGGCATCTCCTATCTAAACACAAAGATTAATCCAGTGTAATTGGCCTGTTATGTTGGACATTGTCTTCTGTGTTGGCATCGATATGTTCTTGTCTTGTCCTTACTCTCAAGACCACACACACACACACACACACACACAGGCGTACAGTCCAACATGTCGATGTTTGCGGATGACGCAAAGTTGATGAGAAGAGTTGTGACAGATGAGGATTGCAGGATCCTCCAAGAGGACCTGAACAGGTTGCAGAGATGGTCAGAGAAATGGCTACTGGAATTCAACACGAGCAAATGTAAAGTTATGGAAATGGGACTAGGAGATAGGAGACCAAAGGGACAGTACACAATGAAGGGGAACAGCCTACCTGTAACGACGCGTGAAAGAGACCTGGGGGTGGACGTAACACCTAATCTATCTCCTGAGGCACATATAAATAGGATAACGACAGCAGCGTACTCTACACTGGCAAAAGTTAGAACATCATTCAGAAACCTAAGTAAGGAGGCATTTAGGGCGCTTTACACTGCCTACGGACCCCATACCCATATTGTGGGAGGTAGTGGACCCCATACCCATCCTGTGGGTGGTAGTGGACCCCATACCTATCCTGCGGGTGGTAGTGGACCCCATACCCATTTTGTTGTTGGTAGTGGACCCCATACCCATTTTGTTGTTGGTAGTGGACCCCATTCCCCTCCTGCGGGTGGTAGTGGACCCCATACCCATCTTGTATGGGGAAATGGACCCCATACCCATATTGTGGGTGGTAGTAGACCCCATACCCATCCTGCGGGTGGTAGTGAACTCCATACCCATCTTGTAGGTGGTAGTGGACCCCATACCCATCTTGTGGGGGTTAGTGGACCCCATTCCCATCCTGTGGGTGGTAGTTGACTCCGGACCCCACACACGTCATTTGGGTTGACCCCACACCCATCCTGTGGGTGGTAGTGGACCCCGGACCCAACACACGTCATTTGGATGGTAGTGGACCCCATACCTATCCTGAGGGTCGTAGAGGACCCCATACCCATCTTGTGGGTGGTAGAGTACCCAATATACTCATCCTGTTGATGGCAGTGGACCCCATACCCATCCTGTGGGTGGTAGTGGACCCCATACCTATCCTGCGGGTGGTAGTGGACCCCATACCCATTTTGTTGTTGGTAGTGGACCCCATTCCCCTCCTGCGGGTGGTAGTGGACCCCATACCCATCTTGTATGGGGAAATGGACCCCATACCCATATTGTGGGTGGTAGTAGACCCCATACCCATCCTGCGGGTGGTAGTGAACTCCATACCCATCTTGTAGGTGGTAGTGGACCCCATACCCATCTTGAGGGGAGGTAGTGGACCCCATTCCCATCCTGTGGGTGGTAGTTGACTCCGGACCCCACACACGTCATTTGGGTTGACCCCACACCCATCCTGTGGGTGGTAGTGGACCCTGGACCCCACACACGTCATTTGGATGGTAGTTGACCCCATACCTATCCTGAGGGTCGTAGAGGACCCCATACCCATCTTGTGGGTGGTAGAGTAGTTGTTACAACGCCAAAGTAGGGTTAGACATGTGGTTAATAATTGTGTGAAATGTCGGAAGTTCAAGATCACTTACAGAGAACAGCAGTAGTCTGTAATATATGAAAAACCTTGGACACTATTGTGGAGGAGACTATATAACTGTGGCCGACGTCTACAAATGAGTGTAGGAACACCTTTGTCCCCTTTGGCTGACGTTAAAGACATTACCTATGGACTGGCACATGAAAATTCTCAGCAGAATAGTTACATATTGAATACATACTTTCACTTGAAAAACTATTATTAATCTTATGTTGAACTTTTATAATAATTTGTGTAAGAAATAACAACAATTCAGATTATCACAGACCTTTTGTTAGACGACAATAACCGGATGATGTTTGATGTACCACTAGCGCTAAACTGGCTGTTACACCAAGAGCTATTTGCTGCTTGTTTTACCAAAACCTTATGGCTCACTGGTTTACCAAAAGCTGTAGGCTGGAGAGCTGCTAAGGATAGTTTGTCTCTAATTACTTATCACTGCACACCAGGCCACACTCTCAATGTAACCAACTGTCACACTCAGGACAAGGCCCTGTGGTCACACTATGGTCAGTACCTTCAGGACACCAGGTACAGTCTTCACAACAGATAAAATCAATGAATGCTGGTAAAACCCAAAGGAAGACACTTCACTACACACGAGAACTGTTAACAGTACACTACTCACAACTACACTGGCGTCAACGGTGACACCAAATAAGGGCAAACAAGTCACCGCTACGCAGTATCCATATCGAGGCGGACGGAACGTTGAGCGACAAAAAGCGATACCAGTGACAAAAATGTGACTTTCCTTTCTAGATTATCTTCCACACTAATAGCACAGCTGTGTGGTCTGTGCTCTCTGCTATGTTACTGGTTATATTTATCACACATTACCAGTCTTTGTGTACTCTGTGCTCCCTTTATGTTACTGGTGATATCTATCACACACTACTGGGCCAGCTGTGGAGATATCTATCACACACTACTGGGCCAGCTGTGGTGATATCTATCACACACTACTGGGCCAGCTGTGGAGATATCTATCACATACTACTGGGCCAGCTGTGGAGATATCTATCACACACTACTGGGCCAGCTGTAGAGATATCTATCACACACTACTGGGCCAGCTGTGGAGATATCTATCACACACTACTGGGCCAGCTGTGGAGATATCTATCACACACCACTGGGCCAGCTGTGTGTGCTCTGTGCTCCCTCTCTGTTAGTGCAACCCGCTCTCGCTATAACATAGTATCACTGTGGCCAAAGGCTCATAGTTCCTAAGCTGCTAATGTTTATAGTTTATCTGTGGTAGATTTCCAATAATTTCCCTATCACCAGGCACCATCCCTTCCTCACGCACCATAGTCTGTCTCATAGTACCCGTCACATCACTGTAGAGAGCATAAGGGTCCGTTTGCTCCAATTTTAAATGATAATTGTATTTTTACAGTGAAATTTCTGATGTGAAATTTACGTACTATTTTTCATGTTATTCAAGTATTATGGATACACTACATCCAATTGAAGTAAATTATAATAAGCACTATAAATTATTACATGTAATTGTGGGGTTCTCAGAAATAATTTTATATATATAATAGTATATGCTTTGAAAATCTAGAGAGAGTGAATTGCAGGAACGTCATTAAAAAACGATGTTAAGTTGAAATGTCTATGGGGGTTACACTAATGAAAACCGGATAGATTTAGTGTCCACAAAAAATCACAGGATGTTTATGGACTCCACTGTGAGAGTTTGATTACTTGTGAGTTGGAATAAAATGAAATTGGTATAAGGAATTGAGCTCGGAAAATTTCTAAGAATTTTCTATATTCTTTAACCCTTATTCCTGTCGTGATATTCAATTAGGTCGCCTGAGGAAGGACTTGCTTAGCTAACACACCAGTGTAGTAAGCAGCTCATTCCTCACTTTGGGACCAGGTATGAACTTTTGACTAGGCGCGAGCAAACGCCGAGACCCCAATGAAAATTGAAATCCCCTCCACTTGGGCCGACGACCTTCGCCATTCGCCGAAGCGAATCTAGCGAGTAGGTCACGGGCTCTCACAACAATAATTTATTGTTGTGTGGTGCCGTATATTTGGTCCAAAGCTCAGAATCAGTCTCAATTTTATTAGTCGAGTGTGAAGAACACTTGCATAACAATAATAATGTGTGGGGTGTAACGAAAAGACAGTGTTAACCATAACAACTTAGTTTATTCAATAAAGTACTAACTACTACAACAAAACAAAAAGAAATGTCAATGACGTTACTCGAAATCCTTCCTGTGACACTATCAATGACAGCTAGACACCAGCCCCTCGGACTGCATAATGAACTAACTCGAACATAAGCGTGACCACAGAGGAATCAACAAGAAACAAGAACTAACAGATCTATAATCACAATTACAACAAATGACACAGTAGGTTCTGAAACACGTAACCAGTAACCTCCTAACTGTTCTACGCCTCAGTGCAGTCTACACCTGCAATTGCGGTTGCAATGCAATCAAATCAGTAGTCTTTCAATGACAACAATAACTAAGGGGTTCACTGGCAACTCCAGCAACCCTTCCTCAAATTAATCCTTATGTTAACACTCCGTCCCACGGACGATTAACAATCAATAACAATTGATTTACGTTAACAACACAATAACATTTACGTTAAATTAATAACTCTTACAACTGTCACTAGTAAAGCGGAAATTACACAACACTCTACCCGTCGAGCATTCAGTGAGAAAATCCCATTAATCCCTGTACTACCAGACAGCTGATTAATCTCTTTACTAGTTACGTTAATTTACGTTAATCGGTTACTAATCACTCAGCGATGGTAAACTCTGATTTACAATGTCCAAAGTGCTAAGAGAACGGTGTGATTACCTTTAGAGTAATTAATTACTATCCTCAAGATCAATAATTAAACAATTAAAATACGCAACCTTTCACACTGGCTCAGCAATTTACATTAAGGTATGAATTCCGTCTGAGCCTTCCATACTCAGACCAATTCAGGTGGCTAATAACAGTAATTAGCACCACGTTTACGTTATTCTAAAATGACGTTACTCCTCCCACGAGTCAATCAAGTGCCGGTACATCCGGGCAGATAAATAACGACGTTACGTAAATGGAACAATGGAGCCTTCGTGTGAGTCGATCAAACAAGGATCGAGGTTAATTACTTTGACTTCCTGAAACACGTCAATTACCCGGCCCACTGACCGTTAATTACGACAGACAATACTCTAATTCTTATCCGGCTGATAACTAGGCTCCTTGAGACTACCGTAGCTGCTTGCAGGAAAGTAAATTAACCCAAACGTATTCTACGTTACTCAAATTGTCAAAGAACAAATTCTCTTAAAGCAATGGGCGTTCCCTTGGTTACGTTATATTAATTGCCTCGCAATTACCTAACTGAATACTGGACTTCGATGTCCTACCAAATAACAGGAGAATATATGTGTACCCAAGTACTCGTCTACAGCCGAGTTCACCCACGACAATGACAAATCACACTAACAAATCACAGTGATTTACGTTACAATCCGGTTGCAATGACAATACTGCAGAATCTAGTAAAATAACATACAGGACATGAACCCTCTAGAACACTGCCCCACAATGGCTTTACTGAACTGCAATCACATACGGTGATTGCTCAACACTAGCAACAATCACCATCAAATAACAACCCCCTTTGCAATAACACACGACAAGTACTCTAATTTCCAAGTATTAGAATACTGCACACACTTACTTACTTACTGTTGCAAATGACCCAAGTGCTCTCAATAACCCCTAGAACATAGGTCCCAAATTTGCAATCACCACACAGTAAATAACACAATAACACTGGGCACCATGACACTACGATTATATATATATATATATATATATATATATATATATATATATATATATATATATATATATATATATATATATATATATATATATATATATATATATATATATATAATTACTGCTGATACATGTAGCCTACAGCTATCAAACGTTATTGGGAACACTAAGGAGATCTCACACTCCTTAAATCACATGGGTGAGTGATTTATCGATCACGCATGCCGATAAACACTCTCGAGAGTTACGTTACTCGACAGAGCGATGGCGGTCTCTCCAGACAGCCTTGTCACTCACCAAATTCTACCAAAATTACTTTAATACTGCAACCACAATGCATATATATATAAATCACACTTGTCACGGCCCTGGGAACAATACAAGAAATTAAGACCACACTGTGGTACACTACACAATAATCATTGCCAGGAATCACTGACGTTACACACATACCTGAGCGCTCAGTTTTGATATTCCACACCTGCAAGACTACACATGAAAATGATATCACTCCGTCCCACACACGATCAAAAATTATTTAATTACCACAATGGAATAATATAATTATTACATGGACAACCTCACAGTAATTGGCTAATCTATGTATACTCTGTTCCCGTGTGTACCCACACACACACACACTCTGTACGTCTGTGTACACAAGACATAAGTCCCTCTGGACTGACAAGATGACAATAAAGGGTGATTATCTCCTCGTCCACACTTCACTTCACCTCACAGGTGCTGCGTGACAATGTGACGGAACACTTGACCTCAAATTCAAGCTTTTAGAGACCAACTGATCACCAGAAATACACACATAGGTACTTACTCATTCATACTGCCGGCTGACACACCATTCCCATACATCAGGCACCCCGCTACGGGTGGCTTGCTCGCTCACGGCAGTAGTAGGTGATGTAGGCGGTGATAGTACCTCACGTGGTATTTTACGTACAATTGGCGCACACACGAACCCCTCCCACTTACAACACGGCTCGGTTCGCACCCTCAACCCACCGGTGAAGTGAAGCATTCGTACCCAGGTAACGCACACAACGATAGCGTCTAACACAAACATGGGAAATCTACGAGGAGAGACTACGGGAATTAAACCTCACTTCGCTGGAAGACAGAAGAGTTAGGGGGGACATGATCACCACATTCAAGATTCTGAAGGGAATTGATAGAGTAGATAAAGACAGTCTATTTAAAACAAGGGGAACACGCACAAGGGGACACAGGTGGAAACTGAGTGCCCAAATGAGCCACAGAGATATTAGAAAGAACTTTTTTAGTGTCAGAGTGGTTGACAAATGGAATGCATTAGGAAGTGATGTGGTGGAGGCTGACTCCATACACAGTTTCAAAGGAAGATATGATAGAGCCCAGTAGGCCCAGGAATCTGTACACCAGTTGATTGACAGTTGAGAGGCGGGACCAAAGAGCCAAAGCTCAACCCCTGCAAGCACAATTAGGTGAGCACACAAACACCTACGAACTCATACAAGCATGTACACACACACACACACACACAAACAAGCACGCACATGCACGGACAAGCACACGCACGCACACACACACACACAGGGGGGCCTCGTAGCCTGGTGGATAGCGCGCAGGACTCGTAATTCTGTGGCGCGGGTTCGATTCCCGCACGAGGCAGAAACAAATGGGCAAAGTTTCTTTCACCCTGAATGCCCCTGTTACCTAGCAGTAAATAGGTACCTGGGAGTTAGTCAGCTGTCATGGGCTGCTTCCTGGTGTGTGTGTGTGTGTGGTGTGGAAAAAAAAAAAAAAGTAGTTAGTAAACAGTTGATTGACAGTTGAGAGGCGGGCCGAAAGAGCAAAGCTCAACCCCCGTAAAAACACAACTAGTAAACACAACTAGTAAACACACACAGACACAGATAATAGAAAGAACTTTTTTAGTGTCAGAGTGGTTGACAAATGGAATGCATTAGGAAGTAATGTGGTGGAGGCTTACTCCATACACAGTTTCAAGTGTAAATATGATAGAGCCCAATAGGCTCAGGAATCTGTACACCTGCTGATTGACGGTTGAGAAGCGGGACCAAAGAACCAGAGCTCAACCCCCGCAAACACAACTAGGTGAGTACAACTAGGTGAGTACATGGAGCCCAGTAAACTCAGGAATCTGTACACCAGTTGATTGACAGTTGAGAGGCGGGACCAAAGAGCCAAAGCTCAACCCCCGCAAGCACAATTAGGTGAGCACACATACACACACACACAAACGAACTCATATACAAGCACGTACACACACACACACACACACACACAAACAAGCACGAACATGCACGGACAAGCACACGCACGCACACGCACACACACACACACACAGGTAAGGTGCTCCAGTGGATAAGGGAGTATCTAAGCAATAGGAAGCAGAGAGTTACGGTGAGGGGTGAGACCTCCGATTGGCGTGAAGTCACCAGTGGAGTCCCACAGGGCTCTGTACTCGGTCCTATCTTGTTTCTGATATATGTAAATGATCTCCCGGAGGGTATCGATTCATTTCTCTCAATGTTTGCGGACGATGCTAAAATTATGAGAAGGATTAAAACAGAAGAGGACTGTTTGAGGCTTCAAGAAGACCTAGACAAGCTGAAGGAATGGTCGAACAAATGGTTGTTAGAGTTTAACCCAACCAAATGTAATGTAATGAAGATAGGTGTAGGGAGCAGGAGGCCAGATACAAGGTATCATCTGGGAGAGGAAATTCTTCAGGAGTCAGAGAAGGAAAAAGACTTGGGGGTTGATATCACGCCAGACCTGTCTCCTGCAGCACATATCAAGCGGATAACATCAGCGGCATATGCCAGGCTGGCCAACATACGAACGGCATTCAGAAACTTGTGTAAAGAATCATTCAGAACTTTGTATACCACATATGTCAGGCCAATCCTGGAGTATGCAGCCCCAGCATGGAGTCCATATCTAGTCAAGGATAAGACTAAACTAGAAAAGGTTCAAAGGTTTGCCACCAGACTAGTACCCGAGCTGAGAGGTATGAGCTACGAGGAGAGACTACGGGAATTAAACCTCACTTCGCTGGAAGACAGAAGAGTTAGGGGGGGACATGATCACCACATTCAAGATTCTGAAGGGGATTGATAGGGTAGATAAAGACAGTCTATTTAACACAAGGGGAACACGCACAAGGGGACACAGGTGGAAACTGAGTGCCCAAATGAGCCACAGAGATATTAGAAAGAACTTTTTTAGTGTCAGAGTGGTTGACAAATGGAATACATTAGGGGGTGATGTGGTGGAGGCTGACTCCATACACAGTTTCAAGTGTAGATATGACAGAGCCCGATAGGCTCAGGAATCTGTACACCTGTTGATTGACGGTTGAGAGGCGGGACCAAAGAGCCAGAGCTCAACCCCCGCAAACACAACTAGGTGAGTACAACTAGGTGAGTACACACACACACACATACACAATACACACACACAATAGGAAGCAGAGAGTTACGGTGAGGGGTGAGACCTCCGATTGGCGTGAAGTCACCAGTGGAGTCCCACAGGGCTCTGTACTCGGTCCTATCTTGTTTCTGATATATGTAAATGATCTCCCGGAGGGTATCGATTAATTTCTCTCAATGTTTGCGGACGATGCTAAAATTATGAGAAGGATTAAAACAGAAGAGGACTGTCTGAGGCTTCAAGAAGACCTAGACAAGCTGAAGGAATGGTCGAACAAATGGTTGTTAGAGTTTAACCCAACCAAATGTAATGTAATGAAGATAGGAGTAGGGAGCAGGAGGCCAGATACAAGGTATCATCTGGGAGAGGAAATTCTTCAGGAGTCAGAGAAGGAAAAAGACTTGGGGGTTGATATCACGCCAGACCTGTCTCCTGCAGCACATATCAAGCGGATAACATCAGCGGCATATGCCAGGCTGGCCAACATACGAACGGCATTCAGAAACTTGTGTAAAGAATCATTCAGAACTTTGTATACCACATATGTCAGGCCAATCCTGGAGTATGCAGCCCCAGCATGGAGTCCATATCTAGTCAAGGATATGACTAAACTGGAAAAGGTTCAAAGGTTTGCCACCAGACTAGTACCCGAGCTGAGAGGTATGAGCTACGAGGAGAGACTACGGGAATTAAACCTCACTTCGCTGGAAGACAGAAGAGTTAGGGGGGACATGATCACCACATTCAAGATTCTGAAGGGGATTGATAGAGTAGATAAAGACAGTCAATTTAACACAAGGGGAACACACACAAGGGGACACAGGTGGAAACTGAGTGCCCAAATGAGCCACAGAGATATTAGAAAGAACTTTTTTAGTGTCAGAGTGGTTGACAAATGGAATGCATTAGGGGGTGATGTGGTGGAGGCTCACTCCATACACAGTTTCAAGTGTAGATATGACAGAGCCCGATAGGCTCAGGAATCTGTACACCTGTTGATTGACGGTTGAGAGGCGGGACCAAAGAGCCAGAGCTCAACCCCCACAAGCACAACTAGGTGAGTACAACTAGGTGAGTACACACACACACACACACACACAGACACACACACACACACACACACACACACACACACACACACACACACACACACACACACACACACACACACACACACACACACACACACACACACACACAAAACTAGTGCGAAAAAAACTAGTGGAGCATCTGGAGCGAAGGAACTTTGTAACACAGCATCAACATGGGTTCAGGGATGGCAGGTCCTGCCTCACAGGGTTACTTGAATTCTACGACCAGGCAACAAAAATAAGGCAAGAAAGAGAAGGGTGGGCAGACTGCATATTTTTGGATTGTCAGAAAGCCTTTGATACAGTGCCACACAAGAGGCTAGTGCGAAAGTTGGAGATGCAGGCTGGAGTGAGAGGGAAGGTACTCCGGTGGATAGAGGAATACCTAAGCAACAGGAGACAACGAGTCTGTGTGAGGGGTGAGGTCTCAGATTGGCGAGACGTCACAAGTGGAGTCCCGCAGGGGTCAGTCCTTGGACTTATACTGTTTCTGGTATATGTAAATGATCTCCCAGAGGGTATAGATTCGTTCCTCTCAATGTTTGCCGACGATGCAAAAATTATGAGGAGGATTGAAACAGAGGATGATAGTAGGAGGCTACAAGATGACCTGGATAGACTGAGTGAATGGTCCAACAAATGGCTGTTGAAGTTCAACCCGAGTAAATGCAAAGTAATGAAACTAGGCAGTGGAAACAGGAGGCCAGGCACAGGATACAGAATAGGAGATGAAGTACTTAATGAAACAGACAGAGAGAAAGATCTAGGAGTTGATATCACACCAAACCTGTCTCCTGAAGCCCACATAAAGAGAATAACGTCTGCGGCATATGCGAGGCTGGCTAACATCAGAACGGCGTTCAGGAACCTGTGTAAGGAATCATTCAGAGTCTTGTACACCACATATGTAAGACCAATCCTGGAGTATGCGGCCCCAGCATGGAGCCCGTACCTTGTCAAGCACAAGACGAAGCTGGAAAAAGTCCAAAGGTATGCTACTAGACTAGTCCCAGAACTAAGAGGCATGAGTTATGAGGAAAGGCTGCGGGAAATGCACCTCACGACACTGGAAGACAGAAGAGTAAGGGGGGACATGATCACAACCTACAAAATCCTCAGGGGAATCGACCGGGTAAACAAGGATGAACTTTTCAACACTGGTGGGACGCGAACAAGGGGACACAGGTGGAAGCTGAGTACCCAAATGAGCCACAGAGACGTTAGAAAGAACTTTTTCAGTGTCAGAGTAGTTAGCAAATGGAATGCATTAGGAAGTGATGTGGTGGAGGCTGACTCCATTCACAGTTTCAAATGTAGATATGATAGAGCCCAATAGGCTCAGGAATCTGTACACCAGTTGATTGACGGTTGAGAGGCGGGACCAAAGAGCCAGAGCTCAACCCCCGCAAGCACAATTAGGTGAGTACACACAGGTAGTAGGACGGCGGTCAGTGAACAAGGGTAGGACGTGCAGTCCGCGAATTACTTCAATATTCTCGGGATATTTACGTACCAGTGAGCCCAAAACATAGTTTTTGGTCATATGAAAGGTACAGCAACGCAGTGATAACGCAACATAGTGAATTCTTATAACGTTTGATAAGAAAAAAAATTGAAAAAGAACGAGATTGTGGCAAGACGGTGGCACCAGAGGCCGCGAAGGGAAGAGTTTGGACCATCACGTGGGAGGACCTCTGGCGGGGACGTCAACAACAATATCGGACATCGCTTCATAAATCACCTAATTGTGCTGTGGGATGCTTACTCGGAGGTGAGTGCCTCTCAAAGTCAATCATATAAGGTGTACAGTGTTTTTTTATATAGTAATTAGCTTTGAACATAAGTTAATTAAAATACGAAAAAGTAGCTCAAGAGCCTCAGCTTGGTACTAGCTTCTCACACCTGTGTGTTACATTACACCGCCACTGACTAGACCTACCCCCCCCCCCCCCCTCCTCCTCACCACAACAAGCCAGTGTAAACACTCACACACACACTGGTGACCGCTCACCCTCACTCACCCACCCTCACCCCTCACGTTCCCACGCCTTACACTGCCCCAAGACACCCCTCTACCCCTCCCCCTATACACAAACACCCCCGCGCTCAACACACACACACACACACACACACACACACACACACACACACACACACGCCCCCCAAGCCCTCCACCCTTTTCTCTTCCCCCAAGCCCCCCCATCTCCCCTATCCCCCACAGCCTCTCCTCCCCCCATGCTTCCCCAACCCTCCCTCTCTTACCCACCCCCTGTACCCTCCCCCTCTTATCCACCCCCTGTACCCTCCCCCTCTTATCCACCCCCTGTACCCTCCCCCTCTTATCCACCCCCTGTACCCTCCCCCTCTCCCCCACCACCCCAAGCCCTCCCTCCTCCACCAATCCCCCCGTGCCAGGTCCCCCCAGCTCCCACTCACCCCAGATCCCAAAGGTCCCCCCCAGAAAAGAAGCAGAAGAGAGTCAGTTTCAGGGTGATGTACTCGAACATAGATGGGATCACAAGCAAGACAAGTGAACTAAGGGAAAGAGCACAAGAAGTTAACCCAGATGTAATCGGACTCACTGAAACAAAACTCTCTGGAATCATAACGAATGCCGTGTTTCCCCAGGAGTATACAGTAATAAGGAAAGAGAGGGAAGGTAGAGGAGGAGGCGGAGTGGCCCTACTCATGAGAAGGGAATGGAGTTTTAAGGAGATGGCCATCCCGGGCTGTGAGGAGTTCAGAGACTACATAGCAGGCACCATAACAATGGGAGGACCAAGAATAGTAGTAGCAGTAATATACAACCCTCCACCAAATGACAGGAGACCCAGTCAAGAGTATGAAAACAACAACAAGGCAGTTAACACTATAATTGAGAGGGCAGCCTCTGCTGCCTGTAGAAATAGATCCCACCTGCTCATCATGGGCGACTTCAATCACGGAAAGATTGACTGGGAGAACAAGGAACCGCATGGAGGCGAGGATACGTGGAGAGCCAAACTATTGGAGGTGGTGACAAGCAACTTTTTAACGCAGCATGTCGGAGAACCCACAAGGATGAGAGGCAATGACGAACCAGCGAGATTCGACCTAGTCTTCACTCTGAACGACTCCGACATAAGAGAAATCGGTTTTGAGGACCCAGTAGGAATGAGCGACCACA